>NC_046622.1:10763991-11063991 GCF_900324465.2 Anabas testudineus
GCGCACTGACCATGCCTCTCTCACTTGCCTGCTCAACTTCCGGCAGCCTGAGGGTCAGGTGGCGAGGTGGCTGGAGGTGTTGCAGGAGTATGACTTCGAGATCCAACATCGGCCGGGGCGACAGCACAGCAACGCCGATGCCCTCTCCAGGCGACACTGCGCTGCAGAGGAGTGTCGTCACTGCCAGCGTCAGGAGGAGAGGGGACCCGAGGCAGCCACCGCCCGCCTAGGAGTCGACAGCGGAGAGGCTGAGCAGCTGTTCACTGGGGAACAGTTATGCCATCACCAGGGGGTCGATCCTGTGCTATTAATGGTGAGAGGCTGGCTGGAAGCTCAGCAGCGTCCAGACTGGCCAGCAGTGTCTGCAGAGGAGCCTGAGGTGAAGGTCCTCCATTCCCAGTGGGGCAACTTGGAGCTTCACGGCGGAGTGCTGTACCGACGGTGGCGAGCGCCAGACCAGGGGTTGGACAAGCTGCAGCAACGCCAAAACGATTTGCCGTCTGAGGCAGAGGTTCTACTGGCATGGCTGTCGTCAGGATGTGGAGCTCCACGTTCAATGCTGTGACACCTGCACTGCCCAGAAAGGACCCTGTCAGCGCTCCAGGGGTCCGCTGCAGCAGTACCTGGTGGGTGCCCCAATGGAGGGGTCGGGGTGGACATTTTAGGGCCGTTTCCCCTCACAGAGTCTGGTAATCGCTATGTCCTTGTTGCAATGGATTATTTCACTAAGTGGCCAGAGGCGTATGCGGTGCCGGACCAGAGTGCCATCACATCAGCACAGAAACTGGTGGACGAGATGTTCACCAGATTTGGGGTTCCTGCGGAGCTCCACAGTGACCAGGGGGGTAACTTCGAGAGCCGGCTGTTTAGTGAGGTGTGCCAGAGGATGGGAGTGAGGAAAACACGGACCACTCCACTTCACCCACAGAGCGACGGGCTGGTGGAGCGTTTCAACCGCACCCTGGCCACCCAGCTCGACATCTTGACCAGCCATCACCAGCGAGATTGGGATCAGCACCTGCCTCTGGTCCTCTGGTCATACCGGACTGCGTACAGGAGTCCAGCCAGTGCACACCTGCTGCACTGCTGTTTGGTAGAGAGCTCCGCACCCCAGTCGACTTGGTCTTTGGATCGCCGCCAGAACCGGAGATCGCTGGCGGCCCAGAGATGGACTATTACAGGCGCCTGAGAGAGAGACTCAGACTGGTGCACGATTTGACCCGACGTGCACGGAAGGACGCTGGGGTCAAACAGAAAAGAGCATATGACGCTCGCTGCCAGGGGCGCACATTTGCACCTGGGGACAAAGTGTGGGTGTATTGCCCGGTGAGAAAGAGGAGGATCTCACCGAAGCTCTGCAGCCACTGGCAAGGGCCGGGGGAGGTGTTGGAACGGCTCTCGGAGGTGGTCTTTCGGGTTCAGATGCCTGGTCGGAGGCGGAAGGTGGTGCTGCACTGGGACCGGCTGGCACCCTACCACCCGCTTGCCCCGACTGGGGATGATGACGAGGGTGAGGACAACCCTCCACCTGTTATTCCCGGTGACAGTGACAGAGACACTAATGGACTTGGGACATTTTCGGACTCTGGGGGTGGGGATCAGGAGAGACCGGTGCGTCAACAGCACCGGCCTGATCATTTAAGGGACTTTGTCACAGGGACTGAGGTTAGTGGGGACACTTAAACCTCTTAGCGGGGGGCTGTGTAGCGACTCAGAGGTGGGGCACATTGTTTTGTTGGTGTTTGACTGTTCCAATTCCTGTTATGTGTTATGTGGTTCTTTTAATTGGGTCTTTTATTTTGTAGTGTATATAGTTGCGTGATGTCAGGTGTGCTTCCGGGGTGGGGAAGAGGGAACCCGGGAGAAACAGGCGGGAGATTTGGTGCTTCCGGAGTGACTGAATGGGGAAGCTGAGACCTGTGGTCACTTTGTGTTGGTTCTTATAAATATAAAAAGAGTTGTTCACTCTGAGGCTGGTCACAATATATTAAAATATCTATCAGTGTCCAATGGGAGACACCGCTGGGTTCCAGTTTATCATGTTACCTTAAGTTGATTCAATTTTGCTGTTATTCTACCCAGACACCAAAACGAGAACATGATTAAATGAATGCATAGCTGCACCTAACACAATTTGATTTTAAGAATACACACATACACACATACACTCACATCAGGCGTGGTTCCAACACTGCTTCTTAGAAAATGCTTCAATCAACATTGTTGGACTTCCAAATATTCAGACTTTTGATCAAAATTCTTGGACTCTCAACACGTTTATCCAGTTTCCAGGAAAGTTGACTCTATGGGGTATGGTCACACTTTACTTACCTACTTAACATTACAGCTTACTTATTATTCTCACAGTTATACTTGTGTTGTCATGAATAACTTCCTAAAGGGCTGACAACACACTAACACACATCCAAAACATTTCTTTTTTTTTTTTTTTTTTTGCTCTACTCCGCCTCCCTTTTGCGTCACTTTCCAGCTTTCAGTTTAGTTTTGTACTTATAAAACATCTAGACCTCTGCTGACTCCAGATTTACTGACACAATAAAATGAGCTGCATTTCCCACTCTGACGGGAAATTGGAGATGAAAATAGAAATGAGGGCAGGACGCAACTTGACTCTTTGTTGCAGAGTTTGATGTTGTCATTATTTTCTTCAAAATAAACACAGTGAAGGAAAACTTACCTCTGATGATACACGTTTAATGTCCTGGACAGATTTACAGCAGCTGAATCCTCCAAATATGCAGAGAGACAACTGGAGGTTCGTGGAGCATGAAGACTTTAAGGAGACGGAGCAGTCGAACAAACCAAGCCCACAGGGTATGTTCGATTTTATTCACAGAAGAACACCGGGCGGGCGGAGCTTCAACATGTGCCATCAATAATAAGATAAGTTTAGCTAGTTTTCTAATGTTTACTAGGACTTTAAGTTATGAAAAACACTTCTAACCTTTTATCCTGGTAATGAGTTATCCAGTGTACAGGTTGGAAATGTTTGCTGTTCAGAAACACAAATAGCAAAACAAAATAGTTTCAGCACGAGCTTTGTACCTGGAGTCACAGTCTCAGTTATTAATTTCAAAATAATGTAAAAATACAACTAGATAAAGCATTTCCTGAAGAAAATGCACTTTGAATGCTGAAACGCTGAATCGATTCATGAAGAACTGCTGAAAGTTGATTAAACGTTTTAAAACGCTGCTGAAATTAGCTGAAGAGAAACAGGAAGTGTTTAACAGAGCTAAACATATAAAGAAGAAGCTAAAATAGTTGAATGTTTACTTAAAAAAAGCTGAAATTGATTTGCTGAAGTTGATAAATCATAGCTGAATTTATCTAAAATATAAAAGTTAAAACAAAAGTTAAACAGTTTTCTTAAAAATACCTGAAAGTAGAAGAAACTGAAGCATGTTAGCAAGAGCCGCTAGCATAAACAGGCTAACTACACACGAGCCTGACGCTGATTTATAAACAGCCCCGATCACGTGACCCGACACAGCCGTTGCCACGGAGACTGTAGGGGAGAGGCGGGAAACTTCAACCGCAAAGATTTTTGCTAAGGTGAAAACTGATTTGGAGCCCTTACAAACAGGCTTTTTCAGCCAAACTACGACAGATATCGTCAAAATAAGCGAACCACGTGAGAGCCAAGACTTTAATGACCACTAGTGTGAATTTTATGTTTGAGGACTGAAAATTGTGGTCACAGGAGCGAGAGATACAAGTGGACTCTTCAGCTGGTCGGACAGAATCTCAGACCGAATTTAACATTGCCGCTAATGGGAGAGCGGAGGGGGACTCCCGTCACTCTGAGGCTCACAGAGAAAAAACGACTTTTCTTTCACATTAGATAAATAGCTTATCAGAATCAGGACAAGTATTCCTACATTTCTGTGAAGAAATTATTCAGATAGAGTGAAAATTGCGGCCGTGCTGACAGTTTATTGAGAAAGATTTTGGTTTAAAAAAATCGGCCTCTCCACTCTAAGCTGTGACGTCATCCACTCTAGCTGCTCCAACGTTCCATCATTCACTCCCATTATAAAGTCCAAAATCAGCCAAAAACATCAAGTCACAAAAACTGTAATTATGAAAAACTATAAAAAATATTAAAAAACTGAATGGAAGATTAAAAGAGCTGAAATAGCTGAACATTTTGATACCTGAATGATTTCTGTAGCTGAAAGTATGCTGAAGTAGTTAAAGCTGAAAGAAGAAGAAGTTGAAGAGTTGCTGAAGAGACTCTCCCATAGGAATCCATTATAAAAAATAGTTATTAAAAGTTAAATATTTTAAAAAGTATAAAAGTTATAAAAATTCTGAATGGAAGCACACTTCTCCTTAAAAAGCTGAACATTTGATACCTGAACGGTTTCTGTAGCTCAAAGTATGAAGGAGTAGTTAGAGTCCAAAAAACGTACGGAAGAATAATAATAATAATATAATAACTAGATAAAGCATTTCCTGAAGAAAATGCACTGTGAATGCTGAAACGCTGAATCGATTCATGAAGAACTGCTGAAAGTTGATGAAGAGAAACAGGAAGTGTTTTAACAGAGATAAACATATGAAGAAGAAGATAAAACAGCTGAATGTTAACTTAAAAAAGCTGAAATAGATCTGATGAAGTTGATAAAACATAGCTGAATTTATCTAAACAGTTAAAGATAAAGTTAAATGTTAAGTTAAAAAGAGCTTAAATAGATTTGCTAAAGTTGATAAAACAGCTGAATTTATTTAAACAGTTAAAGGTAAAAGTTAAATGTTTAGTTAAAAAAGCTGAAATAAATTTGCTGAAGTTGATAAAACATAGCTGAATTAATTTAAACAGTAATTTAGATAAAGGCTGAAACGTTTTAAAACGCTGCTGAAATTAGCTGAAAAGAAACAGGAAGTGTTTTAACAAAGATAAACAAATGAAGAAGAAGATAAAACAGCTGAATGTTAACTTAAAACAGCTGAAATAAATTTGAAGTTATTAAAACAGCTGAATTTATCTAAACAGTTAAAGTTAAATGTTTAGTTAAAAAAGCTGAAATAAATTTGCTGAAGTTGATAAAACACAACTGAATTTATCTAAACAGTTAAAGGTAAAGTTAATGTTTAGTTAAAAAAGCTGAAATAAATTTGCTTAAGTTGATAAAACATAGCTGAATTTATTTAAACAGTTAAAGGTAAAGTTAAATGTTTAGTTAAAAGAGCTAAAATCGATTTGCTGAAGTTATAATACATAGCTGAATTTATCTAAACAGTAAAATATGAATGTTAAAGGTGAAGTTAAGATGTTTAGTTAAAAAAAGCTGAAATAAATTTGCTTAAGTTAATAAAACATAGCTGAATTTGTCTAAACAGTTAAAGGTAAAGTTAAATGTGAAGTTAAAAAGAGCTTAAATAGATTTGCTGAAGTTTATCTAAACAGTAATTTAGATAAAGGCTGAAATGTTTTAAAACGCTGCTGAAATTAGCTGAAAAGAAACAGGAAGTGTTTTAACAGAGATAAACATATGAAGAAGAAGCTAAAACAGCTGAATGTTAACTTAAAAAAAGCTGAAATAGATTTGCTGAAGTTAATAAAACATAGCTGAATTTATCTAAACAGTAAAATATTCCAGTTACAGGTAAAGTTGAGATTAGATTAGGTAAAAATAGCTGAAAGTATGTAGACGAAACTGAAGCAGGTTTGCAAAGAGACTGTAAGAGATAGGTATCGTCATGAAAAGTGAACCACCTGGGAGCCAAGACTTTAATGAACCACTAGTGTGAATTTTATATTTGAGGATTGAAAATTGTGGCCACAGGATACAACTCCAGGTCGGTCCAGTAATGCAACCAACACAGTTGAAGCAAACATTTGCATAAGTTTTCTCATGAAGACCATAAAGAACAGATTCTGATTAACTTCAAATAAATTCTTGGTCTCACATCAACTCAATTCTACACAGCACATTGACAATAACACTAACACAACTGGACAACTGGACAACACAACTTCTTATTCTGCCCATCAACAGGAGTTGATGCCCTGTCCCCCCAACCGCCCCACTAGACAACTGAGTGTGTGTCACACTCAGTCAGTCAGTCACTATATCTATCTATCTATCTATCTATCCATATATATATATATATATATATATATATATATATATATATATATATATATATATATATATATATATATATATATATATATATATTTACTATATATTAAATATAATCAAGAATAAAAATAAAATATTAATAAGACATAACAGCATATGTATTTAATTACTATAAAATTAACCCACTGAGCCACAAGCATCAATTCGTGTCGTGTTTTGGATGTTAAAATTCACTTTATCATGTTTTTTTTATGTTTCCTTGAATTGCCTAAAAACTCGACTCTGTCAAACGCCGGAATTTCCGAGTGCCCCTGAACTCCACATGTATTTTCCTCAGCTTCGCGCGAAAACCGCCGTTCATTCCTTTGTTGTCTTTGCCGGTAAGTAGTCGATACTGATTCTCTTCTCAGACATTAATGGTTTTTAAGTTTTTTAAACATAAGTATGAAAGTTAAACATAATCGAACATAAATCAAATCACAAAAGTCCACGTCAGTGAGTATTATCTTAAAGGCGTAATTGTCAATAAGTTAACGCTAGCTAGGTAGCTTTCTAACGGGCTAGCGCTAACTGGTAGCGGCTAGCGAACAGCTAACGACTATTGCCAATGCTAGTATAAAGACATGTTAGCGGGTGAGACTACTTAATTTTTTAATTTTTCAACTGAGAACCGTTTAAGCTTTTACTATGAAATGAACAAATGAAAAGGTTTGTAAAAGGTTCTGTAAGTTTCAACTGTTTCTGTCAGCTCAATAGCTCAAGAGCATTTTCCCACTGCATAGTAATTAGCAGCTCAACTCTACAGGGCTCTACTTGACTTGACTCTCTGTTCACTCAGTGTAGTAGAAACTGGAACTGGTTTTAATTCTAAGTGGTTATTTATCAAAGTAAAGAGACAAGTTTATTTTCACTAAAGTTGAGTTAATGGAGACTTCTTCAGGGCTCGGAGCGTTAGAGACTCTTCTCTCTGACCAATCAGCGTTAGAGACACTTATTTTTGACCAATCAGCGTTAGAGACGCTTCTCTCTGACCAATCAGCGGTCCACATTTTTCCCGCCACCTTCCAACTGTTGCTATGCAGTGGAAACTCTCTGTACAAAGACGCAGATATCTGTAGTGTCCATATTTCTATATCTAGTGCTTTAAAGTAGTTACTGTACATAGACCTGAAATATTGTTTCCTCTTTTAGACAAAGCATTTGGTGTGTGCACAATTGTTGTTGGTAAGTACAGAAATAAACTGTGACTGTTTAAGGTGTTAATTTGTAATTAACTTGCTAAGTGAGCATAGCAGACAACAAAATGAGAACTAGCACATGACACAGAGACATGTTTTAATGCACATCTGTGTTTTATGTGACTTTGTAATAAATCAGAGTTTAATAAATGTAGAGATGATTTATATTAAGTTTCTGAAATGAATCTAAACACAGCTCTCTCTCCCTTCCTCGGTTTGCCGGTGCATCACTGTGTTAGTGACTCCAGAATAACTGACTGTAAGTTAACACACAAATAGCGCACAGTTTGGTTCTTGATACAGAATATTAATACAGGTATTACTCCAGTAATAACCAGTCTTTATCAGTTATCCATCCTGACATGTAGAGAATTTATGTTCATTTCTGAAATGAACCTAAACACAACTCTTTCTCCCTTCCTCATATATCTCCTTGTAGCCTGCTCCCGTGGACTCCAGGCCAACTCTGATCGTAAGTTAATACAAACTCACACTGTTACAAGCAGCACACAGTTTTGTTCTTGATTGCAATCTAGAATGATCTCTCCATCCAGTATCAATTTTCATTACACAAATAGCGCACAGTTTGGTTCTTGATACAGAATATTAATACAGGTATTACTCCAGTAATAACCAGTCTTTATCAGTTATCCATCCTGACATGTAGAGAATTTATGTTCATTTCTGAAATGAACCTAAATACAACTCTTTCTCCCTTCCTCATATATCTCCTTGTAGCCTGCTCCCGTGGACTCCAGGCCAACTCTGATCGTAAGTTAATACAAACTCACACTGTTACAAGCAGCACACAGTTTTGTTCTTGATTGCAATTTAGAATGATCTCTCCATCCAGTATCAATTTTCATTACATACAGTAAATTATCCACCATGATAACCGTAAGTATTAAAAGGATTGAGCAGCAAAATGTTTGATTTATGAAAAAAGTTTTGTTTCACACCACAATAGGAAATGCACATGAGTATGAGATGATTGCTTAAATATTGTCATTATATCAAATTATTCAAAGCCTAGACTTTGAATAAAGATTGACATTGTACATGTTTATTTTCCTACTGATTTCTTTCTTCTTCTTTTTTTCTTGCAGGTGCTGTGCAGTTCCAGCAACCCCTCTGTCTGTCTATCCCTCTACTCTATAGCCATGAACTCTGTCTTTGCCCTTCGTGGCCCCTATGCCCTTCGAGGCCCCTAAAGCCCTTTGAGGCCCCTATATTTTCAAGAACAATATTTCAAGAACATACTATTTTCAAAGCATTGTCTATACAAGAACTATTTTCAAAGCATTGTCTTTACAAGAACTATTTTCAAAGCATTGTCTATACAAGAAATATTTTCAAAGCATTGTCTATACAAGAAATATTTTCAAAGCATTGTCTATACAAGAAATATTTTCAAAGCATTGTCTATACAAGAAATATTTTCAAAGCATTGTGTTTACAAGAATTATATTCACAGCATTGTCTTTTTCAGGAACCATATTCACTGCAGTGTCTTTTTCAGGAACCATATTCGCTGCCTTATTTTCATATCTTATCATATTGATTACTATATTCTGCCCTATTTTATTGGTCTCAGGTCATATCATCTTTTCCATTGGCTAAATAAATTTTTACAGTAAAATTTTCATTGCTAATTGAAATTGGAATTTATTGATTTAAATCATTAAGTAAGATAAAATCTCTTTAAAATTATTTGAATATATATTTGCTATTTTTTTTCTTATTTGTCATTGATCTCCAATTGCTCAGCTAAATTTAAACTTTTATTACTGATAAAACGCAGCCATAGTTACATCATTGAACAGGACTGAAAAACACTGAGCACTGTAGCTGTTCCTGAGTCTTACTGCTGTCGAGTGTTCCTCACTTCTCCAGGTTTGTACCCAGGTCTGTATTGAAGCAAATATCTGTATAACTGTTGGAAAAATTCACCTGTTGTGTTAAAAACACAAATAAAACAACAGTTGCAGCAGGAGCTGTATTGATTGGAAGTGACTGTTTCCTGTCTTCCTGACTCCTGAGTGTCGTCATCAAGTGGTGGAAGCTGCTCCAGAAGCTCTCATCTCATCAGTGTCACAGCTGTGACTGAACATAAACTGTTAACAGTGAAGTGAGACTAGAATAGTATAAAGGTTATTCTGCTGGTAAGTGCAAAGAGTTGAGCACAGGTCATAGCAAGTAAAGGATCCACTACTGATAATAGACTATTGTTCTGAGGATTAGTGAAAACTATTATCAACACAGTTGGACTTCATTCATTCATTTGTGTGATTCATATTTCACTTTTTTCATTCTCAATTCACTAAATTAAAGACTTTTAAATTTGTGAGCTCTTTAAAAGCTTATTACCCATATTGATTTAAATAAATTGGATAGTTTTAAATCCCATAGTAACAGAACTTTCAACTTAAACGCAGGCTTTAAAAAGGGAAATCTCAGCTCTACTGAAGTCAGTAAGACCAGTTGTATTGTTTTATATTTGTGAATTTGAAACACGATGCCGAGGAAGAGTAAGAAGTCTCAGGCTGTAAAACTGCAGTGGAAGAAGCTGAAGGATTCTGACTGTGCAGCAACACGTGAAGAAGCAGAATGTCCTGGTTCTGTAAGTGTACAAGAGGCAGGTGTACATGATGAGAAAGCTGTGTCAAGAGGTTCGTATGATGATACTGTGACCAGAGGACGTCAGAGTGATGCTGTATGTGTAGCTGGACCTTCTAACACACACCAGGTAAATGACAGAGGAGAAAGTAGTGTTCTACATGTACCAAAGGAAAAGAGAGGTAACCACAGTGACCCTGCATGTGTAGCTGGACCTTGTCATGCACACAGTGTAAACCTGGAAGATCAGCCTTCTGAAACACGTGTACGTGCATCCCGCAGCCAGGCTTCTATGAGGTACGGTAGCTCCAGAAACAGCCAGTGTACCTGTAACTCGCTGACCTTTCTAGCATTCCTTCATGAGGATGAAAACCTGACCAGAGCAGATCTTGACCTTGTCTTGGATAAAGGTGATGTGATGTATAAAGAGGCCAGAAAAAGGTTTCCTGCTAATATACATCTGGCTACTGATGAGCTCCCTGATGAAGCTTCTGCACGCAGACATGTGTATCATGTAGACATGACACAACATTCTCGCTACGGCACATTTGGAGGACCTTTACCTGGAGCTGTGGACAGTTTCCTTGACCTTGAAGCAGGTTTGAGCTGTTTGTTATCAGATGTGGAGTACGCATTGCTGCTGATGACAGGGTTATGTATCGCAGTGTTCAGAACCAGATCAAACAAGTATGGGTTTTTTGATCCTCACTCGAGAACAGCCACAGGTTTGCCTCTACCTCTGGGATCGAACAGTACTGGTACCGCTGTAATGCTCACATTCACACATCTCAGTGATATGATTGACAGGCTCACCAGATGTCACCACGTTTTGGGCACACAGTCCTCCTGTACCTATGAACTGAAGCCGGTGAACTTTTACAACCTGAATGATGCTATCCAACAGACAGAAAGCAGACCTACACCTCACACAGCTGTGACTCCTGCTCCATTGGATGATGCTACTACTGAATCAAAGTCTACCACCACTGGTCTTTGTGAAAACACCAACCCTGAGATGCCCAGTCACACCACATCTGTTACATCACATGACAGTGAGGCAAGCTCGTCTACTGCAAAGACAAATACTGGTGATCTCCACGAATCCTCTTGTAAGCTGTCAAAACTTAGTAAAAGCAGAAGGAAGAGGTTTAAAAGAAGACAGATGCTCTCAGAGAAAGCACCACAAAGAAAAGAGAAGCAAAAAAGGAAAGAAAGTGAAAAGTATGCTTCAGATGAAACGTACAGGGCAAAGAAGAAATCCTACGTCAGCAGGAAATATCAAAATGATCCTGAATTAAGACAAAAGAAAAAAATGAACAGAAAAACCCAGTACAGAGATGATGTTGGTTTTAGGCAAAAACAAAGACGCTATATAACTGAACGATACAGAGATGATATTGGTTTTAGGCAAAAACAAAGACGCTATATAACTGAGCGATACAGAGATGATGTTGGTTTTATGGAGAAACAAAAACGCTATATAACTGACAGATACAGAGGTGATGTTGGTTTTAGGCAAAAACAAAATCAGTATACTAAACAGTATATGACAGAACGATACAGAGGTGATGCTGATTTTATGCAGAAACAAAAACGCTATATAACTGAACGATACAGAGACAATGCTGACTTTAGACGAAGGCAGCGATCATATATGACTCAGCATTATCAACATGACAAAGCATTCAGGATTCGACACAGAGAACTCATGAAACAACTGATGAGGAACAGGTATAGAAACAATCTTGCATTCAGGATTATGCACAACATGAGATGTGCAATGAAAGTAAAAAGGAAATACAGACGCTTTAATATTCCTACACGTCCACAGTTTGACAACAGTTTGATCCAAGAGGCCACAGCTGTTTTCAGATCTCAAATAAAGGCCGGTCCCACTTATGTGTGCACTGTCTGTCACAAGGCGTCATTTCCAAACCAAGTACAACTCTGTAAAAGATCAGCGTACACTAAAAATGAAGATATGGTTTCAACTTGCCTGACTGGAAAGTATGTTCATGTTTGTGATGATGTCTGCACAAATGACCAACAGTGTAAGGTGCCTGATGAGAGAAAGAAAGAGTGGATTTGTCACACATGTCATAACCATCTTAAGAAAGGAGCCATGCCACACCTTGCTGTAGCCAACAACTTGGAACTTGCTGACATTCCAGCTGAACTGTCTGATCTGAACATACTGGAGAGACATCTCATTGCAAAGTGCATCCCATTCGCTAAGATTGTTCCTCTTCCCAAAGGCAGACAGAGAGCAATACATGGTAATGTTGTGTGTGTCCCATCTGAGGTCCAGGAAACAGTTGATGCTTTACCCAGAGTGAGAAGTGAGTCCCAGGTCCTGAGAGTGAAACTGAAGAGACGCTTGTGTTACAAAGGTCATCAGATGTTCCAGACTGTAACCTGGTCTAAACTTGTGCAGGCTCTGCTTAAACTCAAGCACATTCATCCAGAGTATGAGGACATAGTTATAAGAGATGATCCTGAGTTATGTGATCCAACACTTCCAGATGATGATGATGATGATGATGAGTGTGAAACAATGGATGATGCTGAATATGGGGAAGATGATCTCATGCAAATAGAGAGGTGTGAAAATAGTGCACTACACGAAAATGATCCTGAACATGAGCAACAACACACTGACTTGCTGCCACATGATGATGATCAACCTGAGGAGCCGAGAGTTGACACAGAACAGGAAGGTGACATGCCTAACGGAGGTCTGGCTTTAGAATCGTGTCTGCAGCCGCCTGATGTTGCTGAGGAGATTTTATGTTTCAGTGAAGGGATCTACTCTGTTGCTCCAGCAGAAAGAAACAATCCAGTAAGCTTCTTTAAAACACCTAATCTGGAGGCCATGGCTTTCCCCGTTCAGTTTCCTACTGGTCAGAACACTCTGGATGCAAAAAGACCCATTAAATTAACACCAAGCAAATATTTTAAATCCAGGCTTTTCTGTATTGATGAACGCTTTGCCAGAGACACAAACTACTTGTTTTTTGCACAGTTTGTGACTGAAATCCACTTGGCTACTTCCAGCATGACCATACAATTACGCAAAGGAAAACCTGTGACCAGAGATGGACGCAGAATAACATCTAGAATGTTACGAGATAAACGAGAGGTTGAGAAACTGGTAAGAAACAAAGATGCTATCAGATTCATGCAGCCACTCAGAGGAACACCAGCATACTGGGAGAAAACAACCAAAGACCTTTTTGCCATGATCAGACAGTTGGGAACTCCTACTTTCTTTTGCACATTCTCGGCAGCAGAAATGCGTTGGCCTGAAGTGATTGAGGCAATAAAACATCAGCAGGGTGAAGAAGTCAACTTTGATGAGCTGAGCTGGACAGAAAAAACAGACATACTGAGAAGCAATCCTGTCACAGTGATGCGCATGTTTGATAAACGTGTTGAAGCCTTGTTCAGAGATTTGATCTTATCAAACGCTGTCCTTGGGAGAGTCGTGGATCATTTCATAAGACTTGAGTTTCAGAATCGTGGTTCCCCTCATATACACTGTCTTCTGTGGGTAGAAGGTGCACCTGTGTTTGAAAAAGATGATGATCGAACAGTGTGTAATTTTGTGTCCAAGTACATGACGGCTCAGCTTCCTGACCAACGCACACAACCTGAACTGTACAAGAAAGTCACAGAAGTGCAAGTTCACAGCAGAAACCACTCAAGGTCCTGTTTCAAATACATCGGAGCTGATTGTCGTTTTGGGTTTCCCAAGCCACCAGCCAACAGGACAATGATAGTAAGACCAAAAGAAAGAGGAGATGAGTCAGTGGCACTGGAAGAAGCAAAGAACAAACTCAGACCATTGAACAGACTACTGAATGAACCTGAAGTCGCTTCACTGAGTTTAGAGCAGCTCCTCACTCGATGTGATTTAACACTCACAGAGTATGAACGATGTCTGTGTTTGGTGATGAAATCCAGCAAAGTGATACTAAAGCGTGATCCAAAGGACTGTTGGGTAAATGCATATAATCCACATCTGCTGGAAGCCTGGGATGGAAACTTAGATCTGTCGTACATCTTAAACCCTGGAAGTGTTGTGGTGTACCTGTGTTCATACATGTGTAAGAACGAGAGTGGACTGTCCGAGTACCTGAAAACAGTCATTCAGAACTCCAACACAGAAAGCGTCAACGAATGTGATGAAATGAGGGCAGTCATGCAGGCATATTCAAAAAAGAGAGAGATCAGCGCTCAGGAGTGTGTGGCTCGTGCATGTGGCATCAACATGAAAAAGTGTTCCCGTGGTTTCGTCTTCATACCGACTGATGACAACGCAGTGAAAATGAGTCGTCCCATTTCACAGTTAGAGGACACGACACCAGACAGTGAGAATGTGTGGATGACCACTCTGATTGACAAATACAAGTGCAGACCAGAAACTCCAGAGTTTGAGGTGATGTGCTTGGCTGACTTTGCAGCTACATGCAGGTTTGTCTATGGCCAACAGAACAAAAGCAAAGACGTTTTGCCACTGCTGAACGAGATGGGGTTTGTTCAAATGAGAAAACATGATAAGCCTGCTGTCATCAGATTCTACCGTCCATCAGAGAAAAAATATCCAGAGAAATTCTATGGAGCATTACTAAAGCTGTACCTTCCACATCGATCAGAGCTGGAGCTGAAAAGACCTTACCTACCCACATATGAGTCCTTCCACAACAGTGGCTGTGTACGACTTCCATACTCTGAACATCCTGAGACTGTCAAGGCCATCGTCAAACGAAACAAGAACAAATATGAGAAGAACAGTAAAGAGATTGAAGAAGCCATTGAAGAGTATGAACAGAACAGAGGTGTGATTGACGAATGGTGTAATCTGGCACCTGAGTCGGAACTTGTGAGGTTGGAGTGTAATGATGAACTGGAAGTAAGAGAGAGACAGGATGAAAGAGAACAGGAGAACGTTCCAGACTACAGTCGTCAGGCTAATGTCGCAACAGAAGTCCGAGCCATGAGAGAACCCCCTGCTATCGATCCCACTGTGCTACGGCAAATGTATCAGAATCTGAACCAGAAACAGGCCTGTGTGTTCTATAGAGTCAGAGACTGGTGCATAAAACGTGTGTGTGGTCTGAATCCAGAGCAGTTCTTCTTCTACATCAATGGTGGTGCTGGAACTGGAAAGTCTCACCTCATCAAATGCATCCATTCAGAGGCCTCTAAGATACTGAGCAGACTGCCGAGACACTCTGACGAGGCTGACATGTCAGGTCCCACTGTCCTGTTGACGTCCTTTACTGGAACTGCAGCCTTCAACATATCAGGTACAACACTGCACTCACTGCTCAAACTGCCGAGAAGCCTGAAACCTCCATTTCAAGGACTGGGTAACCAGCTGGACGAAGTCAGAGCAGACCTGTTAAATGCTGAGATCATTGTCATTGATGAAGTGTCCATGGTGTCTAAACCTCTTTTTGCCTATGTTGATGCCAGACTCAAGCAGATCAAAGGCAGTTACAAACCATTTGGAGGAATGTCTGTTTTAGCCGTTGGAGACTTTTATCAGCTTCCACCAGTGAGACAGTCCAAACCTCTATGTGTCCACGACCCATCGCAGATCGACCTGTGGCAGGAACACTTCCAAATGATCACTCTCACTGAGATAATGCGTCAGAAGGATGATGTGGCCTTTGCGGACATGCTGAACAGGATCCGTGTGAAGGAAAAATCAGAGGAGTTGTCAGATGAAGACAGAACCTTGTTGTCCCAGGCTGTCACTGAACCGAGTCTTTGTCCCACTGACGTCCTGCACATTTTTGCAACAAACAAACAGGTAGACAAACACAACACAGCCACACTGTCTCTGCTCCACACTCACACTGTTACCATTGATGCAGAGGACTACAAAAAGGACCCACAGACTGGTAGAATGTCTCTCCAGACCACACCACTGAAAGGAGGTAAGAACGAGTTATCAGACACACTACAAGTTGCTGAGGGTGCCCGTGTTATGCTCACTAGGAACCTCGATGTTTCTCAGGGTTTAGTGAACGGTTCGTTTGCCACTCTTGTCAGGGTTGTTACCTCTGGAACAAACTCACATGTCACTAAGCTTGGATTGCAGATGAATGAAAGATCAGCTAGAAGGAATTGTCCTACTAGAGCAGCCGCAGACGACCTTGTGTACATAGACAGAGCTGAGGAGAATCTGAAGCAGAAAGGAGTTGTACGGAGACAGTTCCCCATCAAGCTGGCATTTGCATGTACAATTCACAAGGTTCAGGGTATGACCACAACATCAGCTGTAGTGTCACTGAAGCACATCTTTGAAGCTGGTATGGCTTATGTTGCTCTCAGCAGGGTGACGTCTCTCACTGGACTACATCTGCTGGACATGGACGAGAGGAAAATCTATGCCAACCCAGAAATCACTGCTGCCCTGGAAACCATGAGACAAGTGAGCTTGGATGAAATGATGCCTCTTCTTCAGATAAGTCCCACACTGAGCAGACATGACACTCTGACCATTGTTCACCATAACACAGAAGGGCTAGCATCTCATATCACAGACATAAAACACCATCATGAGTTGTGTCTTGCAGATGTCTTGTGTCTCACAGAAACTCATCTACAGGGTTCCTTTGTTGCAGAGAGTCTCCTTCTAGACGGCTACAACATGTTCAAACGGAACAGGCACCTGTCCTACACACGGTTTCCAAACATGGCAAACAGAGGTGGAGGTGGAGTTGCTGTTTATGTCAAAGACCACATTCAAGTGCATGAGAAACAGTATGTACATAATGTGACTGACCTTGAGTTTGTGGCTTTAAAGGTTGAAGCTCCACTGCCTGCACTTATTGCTGCTGTCTACAGACCTCCTGACTACAGCTTACCATCCTTCTTATCTAACCTAGGAAGTCTTCTGGAGGCACTTGAGATCATGGACTGTCAACCTATTATTGTCTGTGGTGATTTCAATGAGAATCTTTTGTCTCATGCTAGCAAGCCGATACTGGAGATGTTTAGGTCCAGAGGATATGAACAGGTCATCACTGCTGCTACCACTGAGAAGAACACACTGCTGGACCTCATTTTCATCTCACAACCAGGTCAGTGTCGTCACTGTGGTGTCCTGAGAACCTACTACAGTTACCATGATCCTGTGTTCTGTGTGCTGTCCTCATGAAAAGGTCAGGTGAGTTTTACAGAAAACATATGTGATTTACTAGAATGTTATGTAAAAGTACTGCATTACATGGAGTATTAATACCAGTACTATGATGACAGAAAATGATGAAGTTGATTCAATCGTGCTAAAAACAGTTTGATATTAACAATACTTTTGTGTTTACTATAAATGACGTAAGGATATTTACAATAATATCATGAACCATTTACTTTGGGTTGAAAGGTAGAAGTTACAGATACAGCAGTGTAATCAAGTATACAACAAACTAGGGGGTCCTCTGTGCAGCCTGGCTTCAACACTTTACCAGGCTCCAGTCTCACTGAGGCTGTGAGGGAGGGAGGGTGGACCAGAGGATCCCCTAACACCTGAAAACTTGAATTCACTGCTGGATTGAACAACTGACCAGTTACAATCATCTAATAAATCTAATCATGGACTTGTACAACATATTGTTATATTTAGTGAACAGAATGAAAACTTGGTTTGGTAAGTATTTATCAGGGTTATTGATTCATATTATGGTTCACATTTTTTCTGGTCTATCTTTTTATGGGTCACACATTCGCCATGTCTTGGCCTGTGCATTTATCAGGGTGGGTCTGGGTCTGGGTTGGTAAATGCACAGGCCAAACATGTGTTAGTAGCTGCTGTACACAGCTGCCAGCAGATTATTTACATCAGATACATCAGAACGTATGTGTTCTTGGTGTAACACATACTTTCTGATACCTACCAGCTGATACCCCACTTTTTTTTTTCTTTTTTCATAATTATCATTTCCTTTTTTATTATCTGTTTTCTACATACTAACTAATACACTATATTAAACCTATGGATTAAAATTAAGTTTATGTGCAAAACTCAAAAAAACACAGGAATCGACTTGTTCCATGCAAATTAAATTATTCTTTCTTAAAGGATGATGATTTAAAAAAGTAGAGTGGCATCCACTAGTGCTACTAAAACTACAAATGGACATTTCTTCAGTGTTAATTTATTGTGAATTTCATAAAAATCCATTTTAAATATAGTTTAAATCATTACAGTGGGTTTTCAGTTCGGTAGGTGAAAGTCTTTTCATATTTGTGTGTTCAGCCTTGGGCTAATCTAAACCCTCCAGTAGCCTCCTGTATAGCACAGCAGTCATTAGTTGTACAGATTTCAAATAGTAAAACCAGTTGGTTTCTTCAAAACAGTCTCTAAACTGTGTATAACATCATATGTAATTGTCTTAAATGAGAAATCCTGTCCCATGTTAATCTTTATATGACTGACAGTTCATGGCTGCTGAAACTTGGAGATATGAACTAATGGGGTTTTAGTCCAAGACTAACCATGATGTGCAAACACTTTGAAGGTAGGACTGAACAATACTGTACCAGAACAATCACTTTGTATCAGTGAATCTCTGATTTATCACTACCATGTTTTTAGGGAAGAAAGATTTTCCATGGTGCCATTACAAACATAATATGACTTGTCTTAGACATTACACACATTTTATTCAGAAAAATAATCAAAAGATGGTTTTAAAGAAGGATGTGGAGACATCTGTCAGTTACAGTCCCTCGTTTGAACATAGAGTATTTATCTTGTGCTATTGATGCTAACTTAAAACATATTGTTCAGTCCTGCCTTACAAAAGTATTAGAAAATACAAATACTTTATTTATTTTTGTATAGTGGTAGATTTTAGTGGTAGAAGAAACACTGACTGTTACTGTCTAAATGGTTTATTTTTTATTATTTGGTTTTTATGTTTTCTTAAACAAATACCCTTTCAAATGTAGGCTAATGTTGCTTTTGTGTTTTAGATTTATTTTATTGTATTTGTTAAATGTTTGATAATGGACCATTGACAGTTTAAGTTTGAAATTTAGGTTTCATTAGTTATGTCACAGTTCTATTTGCTTTTTGTATTATTTTTCTATTCTTATAGCACAATATTATTTGGTGAGGAAGAAAGTGACAAACTATAAGTTTCATTTGTTTACTGACAAAAATACAAGTTCTTCATGTAATTTTCTTACTGATACCTATCAGCTGATACCCCTCATCCCTGTCCCACCTAAATCCCCACTAGACTGTATCTGTCCAGATACTATAATTTTTTTTTTAGTTTTGTTTTCTTGGAGAGGAGAATTAGCTCTCCTGTGTCCTCTGTGACGACATTTGCACCCTTTGCCTTCCTGGCTTCAGCTCTGTGAGCATCAATAACACAATAACCAAGACCACATCATGCTGCAACAGACCACACTGCAGCCCCATGTTAGCAGTCCATCAAAAAACAGACTCTTGTGGACCACACAGAGGAACGTTGTACCAGCTGCTGGTCCCTTTAATTCTTCAGAGCAGAGGACGAGATGATTCCTACCAGCCTTTGCCTCACCTTCCTTACTCCTCTGGGATAACTACTATGTTCTTCCAGCCAGTACTATGTCTTCTATACAACATAAGATGCTACTATAAGGTCAGGGTTACTTCTCAGCACTTTCAGTGTTATGTTTTTATTCATCTATTAATTTGTGTACATTAGACAGTTATGATGTGTTGTTGGACTTTGGGTTTTCTGTTGTAGCCAAAACTATGTCAGTGTCATTCAATTTAAGTTTTTCCCTCAGATCTTCTTCTTCTCCACTTTGCACTGAAGATTCTCAGGAGTTTCTAAAATGTCTCCTGGTCAACACTGGAAACTTCTCTGCAGCAGGGTTCAAGGTGCTACATGATGATGTATGCTTAACTTAATCACAATACAAGCATTCACAGTGTTGTTTTCCTCATCTTTATTCTGTATACATCACATATACATATATATATATATTATTTTTATGTACGTTTTGTAATACGTTTGTAAGTTGTAATGCGTTTTATTTCCTTCACTTTACTTGGTTCCAATATAAAACATATTACAACTTTTTTTTTCCTTTCAGGATCAGCTCCATCTTCTTACCTACACATCACAATGTGGACGACAGTCACTGTATAAACAGCTCAGTGGAGTCTAACTAACATCTCTGACCAGTGATGAGTCATCTCTCAGTCATTTAAGGACTAACAGGAACTTCTCTGTGCAGCATCAGACTCCTCCTAAACATCTTTTAAAGGTATCAGCTGTATTTCTTTCTGCTTACCAGACCTGTTCAACTTAGAACACTAACAAAAACATTGCAGGAATTGCATGTTAGCATTTACATGTACAGGGATGTCAGAAGTGAAGTTTCTAATTCCCTTTCTGTTTCAGGCTTCAGCTACACTACGTCAGACACTAAGCAGACGACTGGAAACTGCCACTTGAAATGTGAACTGTGTTGAAAGTTGGACTTTGGACTTACGATACAAAAGAATCTGCTTCAGCAATGATCCAAAATATACAGTGATCTCAGGACAAAATTTACACCAGATAATTTTCATTGATTACTATACAAATAATTTTTATGTATTGTGCATTCTATGACAATGAGTTTTTCTTTGTTTTATTTTATCCCTTATCTCTTTCCTTTTTAAATGATAAAAGAAACAGACAAACAGGGAAAACTAGTCACATCAGTTGCTTCATGGAAATAAACTAAATAACCCGGTAAATAATAACAGTTAACAATATATTTTTCAGGCCTACTTTATAAATTGTTATATAATACAAATACACTATGAATTTTGGCTTTTCAAATATTATTTTTAAAGATTTGCAATGTTATGTAAACATGTAAATAAATAAATTATTACAGATATTACTGAAAAATAATTAGGTCAAAGGAATTTTACCAACTGGTTGAGGCAGATGGCCGCCCACTCTGAGCCTGGTTCTGAGGTTTCCTCCTCTAAAGGAAGTTTTTTTTTTCTTCTCCACTGTCACCTAGTGTTTGCTTAGGTGACGTTGTTGGGTTTTCTATATAATTCTATATTCAGTTATATTTTGTAAGATCTTAAACCTTAAACAATGTAAGAGCAACATATTTGTGGGGTGATGGAATGATCTGTGATTTGATGCTATACAAATAAAATTGAATAGAAATTTAGATTTGTTGAAATCATTTTTCAATAATTGGTGAAAATTGTGAAAATATAATGGATATAATTGATAATTAATATATTAAATTGATTCCTGAAGAACTGCTGAAAGTTGATGAAACGTTTTAAACCGCTGCTGAAATTAGCTGAAGAGAAACAGGAAGTGTTTTAACAGAGATAAACATATGAAGAAGAAGCTAAAACAGCTGAATGTTAACTTAAAAAAGCTGAAATCGATTTGTTGAAGTTTATAATACATAGCTGAATTTATCTAAACAGTTAAAAGTAAAGTTAAATGTTAAGTTAAAAAAGCTGAAATAGATTTGCTAAAGTTGATAAAACATAGGTGAATTTATCTAAACAGTTAAAAGTAAAGTTAAATGTTAAGTTAAAAAAGCTGAAATAAATTTGCTAAAGTTGATAAAACATAGGTGAATTTATTTAAACATTAATTTAGATAAAGACTGAAACGTTTGAAAACGCTGCTGAAATTAGCTGAAGAGAAACAGGAAGTGTTTTAACAAAGCTAAACATATGAAGAAGAAGCTAAAACAGCTGAATGTTAACTTTAAAAAGCTGAAATAGATTTGTTGAAGTTTATAAAACAGAGCTGAATGTATGTAAACAGTAAAATATTCCAGTTGAAGTTATATTTTTAGTTAAAAAGAGCTGAAAGTAGAAGAAACTGAAGCATGTTAGCAAAGAGCCGCTAGCATAAACATGCTAACTACACACGAGCCTGTACAAGTGTCTGACGCTGATTTATAAACAGCCCTGATCACGTGACCCGACACAGCCGTTGCCACGGAGACTGTAGGGGAGAGGCGGGAAACTTCAACTGCCAAGATTTTCACCCCTGAAAACTGATTTGGAGCTTTTACAAACAGGCTTTTTTCAGCAAAACTACGATAGGTACCGTCATAAAAAGTTAACTACGTGAGAGCCAAGACTTTAATGAACCACTAGTGTGAATTTTATGTTTGAGGACTGAAAATTGTGGTCACAGGAGCGAGAGATCCAAGTGGACTCTTCAGCTTGTCGGACAGAATCTCAGACCGAATTTAACATTGGCGCTAATGGGAGAGCGGAGGGGGACTCCCGTCACTCTGAGGCTCACAGAGAAAAAACGATTTGTCTCAGAGCTGAGATAAATAGCTTATCAGAATCAGGACAAGTTTACCTACGTTTCTGTGAAGAAATTATTCCGATAGAGTGAAAATTGCGGCCGTGCTGACAGTTTATTGACAAAGATTTTGGTTTTAAAAAATCGGCCTCTCCACTCTAAGCTGTGACGTCATCCACTCTAGCTGCACCAACGTTCCATCATTCACTCCCATTATAAAGTCCAAAATCAGCCAAAAACATCAAGTCACAAAAACTGAAATTATAGAAAAACTATAAAAGATATTAAAAAACTGAATGGAAGATTAAAAGAGCAGAAATAGCTGAACATTTTGATACCTGAATGATTTCTGTAGCTGAAAGTATGCTGAAGTAGTTAAAGCTGAAAGAAGAAGAAGTTGAAGAGTTGCTGAAGAGACTCTCCCATAGGAATCCATTATAAAAAATAGTTATTAAAAGTTAAATATTTTAAAAAGTATAAAAGTTATAAAAATTCTGAATGGAAGCACACTTCTCCTTAAAAAGCTGAACATTTTGATACCTGAACGGTTTCTGTAGCTCAAAGTATGAAGGAGTAGTTAAAGTCCAAAAAACGTACGGAAGAATAATAATAATATATAATAATAAAGATTACAATAACAATACTGTGAATGCTCAACAGCATTCACAGTGATAACTAGATAAAGCATTTCCTGAAGAAAATGCACTGTGAATGCTGAAACGCTGAATCGATTCATGAAGAACTGCTGAAAGTTGATGAAGAGAAACAGGAAGTGTTTAAACAGAGATAAACATATGAAGAAGAAGCTAAAACACCTGAATGTTAACTTAAAAAAGCAGAAAACGATTTGCTAAAGTTATAAAAACATAGCTGAATTTATCTAAACAGTTAAAGGTAAAGTTAAATATTTAGTTAAAAAAGCTGAAATAGATTTGATGAAGTTGATAAAACATAGCTGAATTTATCTAAACAGTTAAAGGTAAAGTTAAATGTTTAGTTAAAAAAGCTGAAATAAATGTGCTGAAGTTGATTAAACACAGCTGAATTTATCTAAACAGTTAAAAGTAAAGTTAAAATGTTTAGTTAAAAAGAGCTAAAAGTATGTAGAAGAAACTTAAGCAGGTTAGCAAAGAGCCGCTAGCATAAACAGGCTAACTACACACGAGCCTGTACAAGTGTCTGACGCTGATTTATAAACAGCCCTGATCACGTGACCCGACACAGCCGTTGCCACGGAGACTGTAGGGGAGAGGCGGGAAACTTCAACACGATTTTCACTCGTGAAAACTGAATTGGAGCCCTTACAAACAGGCTTTTTTCAGCCAAACTACGATAGGTATTGTTATATAAAGTTAACTACATGAGAGCCAAGACTTTAATGAACCACTAGTGTGAATTTTATGTTTGAGGACAGTAAATTGTGGTCACAGGAGCGAGAGATCCAAGTGCACTCTTCAGCTTGTCAGACAGAATCTCAGACCGAATTTAACATTGGAGCTAATGGAGAGCGGAGGGGGACTCCCGTCACTCTGAGGCTCACAGAGAAAAAACGATTTGTCTCAGAGCTTAGATAAATAGCTTATCAGAATCAGGACAAGTTTACCTACGTTTCTGTGATGAAATTATTCAGATAGAGTGAAAATTGCGGCCGTGCCGACAGTTTATTGAGGAAGATTTCGGTTTTAAAAAATCGGCCTCTCCACTCTAAGCTGTGACGTCATCCACTCTAGCTGCACCAACGTTCCATCATTCACTCCCATTATAAAGTCCAAAATCAGCCAAAAACATCAAGTCACAAAAACTGTAATTATAGAAAAACTATAAAAGATATTAAAAAACTGAATGGAAGATTAAAAGAGCTGAAATAGCTGAACATTTTGATACCTGAATGATTTCTGTAGCTGAAAGTATGCTGAAGTAGTTAAAGCTGAAAGAAGAGGAAGTTGAAGAGTTGCTGAAGAGACTCTCCCATAGGAATCCATTATAAAAAATAGTTATTAAAAGTTAAATATTTTAAAAAGTATAAAAGTTATAAAAATTCTGAATGGAAGCACACTTCTCCTTAAAAAGCTGAACATTTTGATACCTGAACGGTTTCTGTAGCTCAAAGTATGAAGGAGTAGTTACGCGCCGAAAAACGTACGGAAGAATAATAATAAAGATTAGGAAAACAATACTGTGAATGCTCAAAAGCATTCACAGTGATAACTAGATAAAGCATTTCCTGAAGAAAATGCACTGTGAATGCTGAAACGCTGAATCGATTCATGAAGAACTGCTGAAAGTTGATGAAGAGAAACAGGAAGTGTTTTAACAGAGATAAACATATGAAGAATTAGATAAAACAGCTGAATGTTAACTTAAAAAAGCTGAAATAAATTTGCTGAAGTTGATAAAACATAGCTGAATTAATTTAAACAGTAATTTAGATAAAGACTGAAACGTTTTAAAACGCTGCTGAAATTAGCTAAAAAGAAACAGGAAGTGTTTTAACAGAGCTAAACATATGAAGAAGAAGCTAAAACAGCTGAATGTTAACTTAAAAAAAGCTGAAAACGATTTGCTAAAGTTGATAAAACATAGCTGAATTTATCTAAAATATAAAAGTTAAAAGAAAAGTTAAACAGTTTTCTTAAAAATACCTAAAAGTAAAATAAACTGAAGCAGGTTAGCAAAGAGCCGCTAGCATAAACATGCTAACTACACACGAGCCTGACGCTGATTTATAAACAGCCCTGATCACGTGACCCGACACAGCCGTTGCCACGGAGACTGTAGGGGAGAGGCGGGAAACTTCAACTGCCAAGATTTTCACTCGTGAAAACTGATTTGGAGCCCTTACAAACAGGCTTATTACAGCAAAACTACGATAGGTATCGTCATATAAAGTGAACCACGTGAGAGCCAAGACTTTAATGAACCACTAGTGTGAATTTTATGTTTGAGGACTGTAAATTGTGGTCACAGGAGCGAGAGATCCAAGTGGACCGTTCAGCTTGTCGGACAGAATCTCAGACCGAATTTAACATTGGCGCTAATGGAGAGTTGAGAGGGACTCCCGTCATTCAAGGGCTCACAGAGAAAAAACGATTTGTCTCACAGCTTTCACAAATATCTTATCAGAATCAGGACAAGTTTACCTACGTTTCTGTGAAGAAATTATTCAGATAGAGTGAAAATTACGGCCGTGCTGACAGTTTATTCAGAAAGATTTTGGTTTTGAAAAAACGGCCTCTCCACTCTAAGCTGTGACGTCATCCACTCTAGCTGCACCAACGTTCCATCATTCACTCCCATTATAAAGTCCAAAATCAGCCAAAAACATCAAGTCACAAAAACTGTAATTATGAAAAAACTATAAAAGATATTAAAAAACTGAATGGAAGATTAAAAGAGCTGAAATAGCTGAACATTTTGATACCTGAATGATTTCTGTAGCTGAAAGTATGCTGAAGTAGTTAAAGCTGAAAGAAGAAGAAGTTGAAGAGTTGCTGAAGAGACTCTCCCATAGGAATCCATTATAAAAAATAGTTATTAAAAGTTAAATATTTTAAAAAGTATAAAAGTTATAAAAATTCTGAATGGAAGCACACTTCTCCTTAAAAAGCTGAACATTTTGATACCTGAACGGTTTCTGTAGCTCAAAGTATGAAGGAGTAGTTAGAGTCCAAAAAACGTACGGAAGAATAATAATAATAATATATAATAACTAGATAAAGCATTTCCTGAAGAAAATGCACTGTGAATGCTGAAACGCTGAATCGATTCATGAAGAACTGCTGAAAGTTGATGAAGAGAAACAGGAAGTGTTTTAACAGAGATAAACATATGAAGAAGAAGCTAAAACAGCTGAATGTTAACTTAAAAAAGCTGAAAACGATTTGCTAAAGTTAATTAAACATAGCTGAATTTATCTTAACAGTTAAATGTTTAGTTAAAAAAGCTGAAATAAATTTTCTAAAGTTGATAAAACATAGCTGAATTTATTTAAACAGTAATTTAGATAAAGACTGAAACGTTTTAAAACGCTGCTGAAATTAGCTGAAAAAAAAACAGGAAGTGTTTTAACAGAGCTAAACATATGAAGAAGAAGATAAAACAGCTGAATGTTAACTTAAAACAGCTGAAATAGATTAAAGTTAATAAAACAGCTGAATTTATCTAAACAGTTAAAGGTAAAGTTAAATGTTTAGTTAAAAAAAGCTGAAATAAATTTGCTAAAGTTGATAAAACAGAGCTGAATTTATCTAAAATAGTTAAAAAGTTAAAAGAATAGTTAAACAGTTTTTGTTAAAAATAGCTGAAAGTAGAAGAAACTGAAGCATGTTAGCAAAGAGCCGCTAGCATAAACATGCTAACTACACACGAGCCTGACGCTGATTTATAAACAGCCCTGATCACGTGACCCGACACAGCCGTTGCCACGGAGACTGTAGGTGAGAGGCGGGAAACTTCAACTGCCAAGATTTTCACTGGTGAAAACTGATTTGGAGCCCTTACAAACAGGCTTTTTACAGCAAAACCACGACACATATCGTCATAAAAAGTGAACTACGTGAGAGCCAAGACTTTAATGAACCACTAGGGTGAATTTTATGTTTGAGGACTGAAAATTGTGGTCACAGGAGCGAGAGATCCAAGTGGATCCTTCAGCTTGTCGGACACAGTCTCAGACCGAATTTAACATTGGCGCTAATGGAGAGCTGAGGGGGACTCCCGTCACTCTGAGGCTCACAGAGAAAAATCGATTTGTCTCACAGCTTAGATAAATAGCTTATCAGAATCAGGACAAGTATTCCTACATTTCTGTGAAGAAATTATTCAGATAGACTGAAAATTGCGGCCGTGGTGACAATTTATTGAGAAAGATTTTGGTTTTAAATAATCGGCCTCTCCACTCTAAGCTGTGACGTCATCCACTCTAGCTGCACCAACGTTCCATCATCCACTCCCATTATAAAGTCCAAAATCAGCCAAAAACATCATGTCACAAAAACTGTAATTATAGAAAAACTATAAAAGATATTAAAAAACTGAATGGAAGATTAAAAGAGCTGAAATAGCTGAACATTTTGATACCTGAATGATTTCTGTAGCTCAAAGTATGAAGGAGTAGTTAGAGTCCAAAAAACGTACGGAAGAATAATAATAATATACTAGATAAAGCATTTCCTGAAGAAAATGCACTGTGAATGCTGAAACGCTGAATCGATTCATGAAGAACTGCTGAAAGTTGATGAAGAGAAACAGGAAGTGTTTTAACAGAGATAAACATATGAAGAAGAAGATAAAACAGCTGAATGTTAACTTAAAAAAAGCTGAAAACGATTTGCTGAAGTTAATAAAACATAGGTGAATTTGTTTAAATAGTTAAAGGTAAAGTTAAATGTTTAGTTAAAAAAGCTGAAATAAATTTGCTAAAGTTAATAAAACATAGGTGAATTTGTTTAAACAGCAAAATATAACAGTTAAAGTTAAATGTTTAGTTAAACAGAGCTGAAAGTAGAAGAAACTGAAGCAGGTTAGCAAAGAGACGCTAGCATAAACAGGCTAACTACACACAAGCCTTGATCACGTGACCCGACACAGCCGTTGCCACGGAGACTGTAGGGGAGAGGCGGGAAACTTCAACTGCCAAGATTTTCACTCGTGAAAACTGATTTGGAGCCCTTACAAACAGGCTTTTTTCAGTAAAACTACGATAGGTATCGTCATAAAAAGTGAACCACGTGAGAGCCAAGACTTTAATGAACCGCTAGTGTGAATTTTATGTTTGAGGACTGAAAATTGTGGTCACAGGAGCGAGAGATCCAAGTGGATCCTTCAGCTTGTCGGACACAGTCTCAGACCGAATTTAACATTGGCGCTAATGGAGAGCTGAGGGGGACTCCCGTCACTCTGAGGCTCACAGAGAAAAATCGATTTGTCTCACAGCTTAGATAAATAGCTTATCAGAATCAGGACAAGTATTCCTACATTTCTGTGAAGAAATTATTCAGATAGACTGAAAATTGCGGCCGTGGTGACAATTTATTGAGAAAGATTTTGGTTTTAAATAATCGGCCTCTCCACTCTAAGCTGTGACGTCATCCACTCTAGCTGCACCAACGTTCCATCATTCACTCCCATTATAAAGTCCAAAATCAGCCAAAAACATCATGTCACAAAAACTGTAATTATGAAAAAACTATAAAAAATATTAAAAAAACTGAATGGAAGATTAAAAGAGCAGAAATAGCTGAACATTTTGATACCTGAATGATTTCTGTAGCTGAAAGTATGCTGAAGTAGTTAAAGCTGAAAGAAGAGGAAGTTGAAGAGTTGCTGAAGAGACTCTCCCATAGGAATCCATTATAAAAAATAGTTATTAAAAGTTAAATATTTTAAAAAGTATAAAAGTTATAAAAATTCTGAATGGAAGCACACTTCTCCTTAAAAAGCTGAACATTTTGATACCTGAACGGTTTCTGTAGCTCAAAGTATGAAGGAGTAGTTAGAGTCCAAAAAGCGTACGGAAGAATAATAATAATATATAATAACTAGATAAAGCATTTCCTGAAGAAAATGCACTGTGAATGCTGAAACGCTGAATCGATTCATGAAGAACTGCTGAAAGTTGATGAAGAGAAACAGGAAGTGTTTTAACAGAGATAAACATATGAAGAAGAAGATAAAACAGCTGAATGTTAACTTAAAAAAGCTGAAAACGATTTGCTGAAGTTATTAAAACAGCTGAATTTATCTAAACAGTTAAAGGTAAAGTTAAATGTTTAGTTAAAAAAGCTGAAATAGATTAGCTTAAGTTGATAAAACATTGCTGAATTTATCTAAACAGTAATTTAGATAAAGGCTGAAATGTTTAAAACGCTGCTGAAATTAGCTGAAGAGAAACAGGAAGTGTTTTAACAGAGATAAACATATGAAGAAGAAGCTAAAACAGCTGAATGTTAACTTAAAAAAGCTGAAATACATTTGTTGAAGTTAATAAAACAGCTGAATTTATCTAAACAGTTAAAGTTAAATGTTTAGTTAAAAAAGCAGAAATAAATTTGCTAAAGTTGATAAAACATAGCTGAATTTATTTAAACAGTAACTTAGATAAAGACTGAAACGTTTTAAAACGCTGCTGAAATTAGCTGAAGAGAAACAGGAAGTGTTTTAACAGAGATAAACATATGAAGAAGAAGATAAAACAGCTGAATGTTAACTTAAAAAAGCTGAAAACGATTTGCTGAAGTTATTAAAACAGCTGAATTTATCTAAACAGTTAAAGGTAAAGTTAAATGTTTAGTTAAAAAGCTGAAATAAATTTGCTAAAGTTGATAAAACATAGCTGAATTAATTTAAACATTAATGTAGATAAAGACTGAAACGTTTTAAAACGCTGCTGAAAGTTGATGAAGAGAAACAGGAAGTGTTTTAACAGAGAAACATATGAAGAAGAAGATAAAACAGCTGAATGTTAACTTAAAAAAGCTGAAATAGATTTGCTGAAGTTGATAAAACAGCTGAATTTATCTAAACAGTTAAAGGTAAAGTTAAATGTTTAGTTAAAAAAGCTGAAATAGATTAGCTTAAGTTGATAAAACATTGCTGAATTTATCTAAACAGTAATTTAGATAAAGGCTGAAATGTTTAAAATGCTGCTGAAATTAGCTGAAGAGAAACAGGAAGTGTTTTAACAGAGGTAAACATATGAAGAAGAAGCTAAAACAGCTGAATGTTAACTTAAAAAAGCTGAAATACATTTGTTGAAGTTAATAAAACAGCTGAATTTATCTAAACAGTTAAAGTTAAATGTTTAGTTAAAAAAGCAGAAATAAATTTGCTAAAGTTGATAAAACATAGCTGAATTTATTTAAACAGTAACTTAGATAAAGACTGAAACGTTTTAAAACGCTGCTGAAATTAGCTGAAGAGAAACAGGAAGTGTTTTAACAGAGCTAAACATATGAAGAAGAAGATAAAACAGCTAAATGTTAACTTAAAAAAAGTTGAAAACGATTTGCTGAAGTTAATTAAACATAGCTGAATTTATCTAAAATAGTTAAAAAGTTAAAAGAATAGTTACAGTGTTTTGTTAAAAAAAGAGCTGAAAGTAGAAGAAACTGAAGCATGTTAGCAAAGAGCCGCTAGCATAAACAGGCTAACTACACACGAGCCTGTACAAGTGTCTGACGCTGATTTATAAACAGCCCTGATCACGTGACCCGACACAGCCGTTGCCACGGAGACTGTAGGGGAGAGGCGGGAAACTTCAACTGGCTAGATTTTCTTTCGTGAAAACTGATTTGGAGCCCTTACAAACAGGCTTTTTTCAGCAAAACTACGATAGGTATCGTCATATAAAGTTAACTACGTGAGAGCCAAGACGTTATTGAACCACTAGTGTGAATTTTACGTTTGAGGACTGAAAATTGTGGTCACAGGAGCGAGAGATCCAAGTGCACTCTTCAGCTTGTCAGACAGAATCTCAGACCGAATTTAACATTGGCGCTAATGGAAGAGCGGAGGGGGACTCCCGTCACTCTGAGGCTCACAGAGAAAAAACGATTTTTCTCTCAGCTTAGATAAATAGTTTATCAGAATCAGGACCAGTTTACCTACGTTTCTGTGAAGAAATTATTCAGAAAGAGTGAAAATTGCGGCCGTGCTGACAGTTTATTGAGAAAGATTTTGGTTTTAAAAAAATCGGCCTCTCCACTCTAAGCTGTGACGTCATCCACTCTAGCTGCACCAACGTTCCATCATTCACTCCCATTATAAAGTCCAAAATCAGACAAAAACATCAAGTCACAAAAACTGAAATTATGGAAAAACTATAAAAGATATTAAAAAACTGAATGGAAGATTTAAAGAGCAGAAATAGCTGAACATTTTGATACCTGAATGATTTCTGTAGCTGAAAGTATGCTGAAGTAGTTAAAGCTGAAAGAAGAAGAAGTTGAAGAGTTGCTGAAGAGACTCTCCCATAGGAATCCATTATAAAAAATAGTTATTAAAAGTTAAATATTTTAAAAAGTATAAAAGTTATAAAAATTCTGAATGGAAGCACACTTCTCCTTAAAAAGCTGAACATTTTGATACCTGAACGGTTTCTGTAGCTCAAAGTATGAAGGAGTAGTTAGAGTCCAAAAAACGTACGGAAGAATAATAATAATATATAATATATAATAAAGATTACAATAACAATACTGTGAATGCTCAACAGCATTCACAGTGATAACTAGATAAAGCATTTCCTGAAGAAAATGCACTGTGAATGCTGAAACGCTGAATCGATTCATGAAGAACTGCTGAAAGTTGATGAAGAGAAACAGGAAGTGTTTTAACAGAGAAACATATGAAGAAGAAGATAAAACAGCTGAATGTTAACTTAAAAAAAGCTGAAATAGATTTGTTGAAGATAATAAAACATAGCTGAATTTGTCTAAACAGTTAAAGGTAAAGTTAAATGTTTAGTTAAAAAAGCTGAAATAAATTTGCTAAAGTTGATAAAACATAGCTGAATTTATCTAAACAGTTAAAGATAAAGTTAAATGTTTAGTTAAAAAAGCTGAAATAGATTTGCTGAAGTTATAAAAACGTAGCTGAATTTATCTAAACAATAAAATATAACAGTTAAAGTTAAAGGTAAAGTTAAAATGTTAAGTTAAAAAGAGCTGAAATAAATTTGCTAAAGTTATTAAAACAGCTGAATTTATTTAAACAGTTAAAGGTAAAGTTAAATGTTTAGTTAAAAAAGCTGAAATAAATTTGCTGAAGTTGATAAAACATAGCTGAATTAATTTAAACAGTAATTAAGATAAAGACTGAAACGTTTTAAAACGCTGCTGAAATTAGCTGAAGATAAACAGGAAGTGTTTTAACAGAGATAAACATATGAAGAAGAAGATAAAACAGCTGAATGTTAACTTAAAAAAGCTGAAATAGATTTGTTGAAGTTAATAAAACATAGCTGAATTTGTCTAAACAGTTAAATTTAAAGTTAAATGTTTAGTTAAAAAAGCTGAAATAAATTTGCTAAAGTTGATAAAACAGCTGAATTTATCTAAACAGTTAAAGTTAAATGTTTTGTTAAAAAAGCTGAAATAAATTTGCTGAAGTTGATAAAACATAGCTGAATTTATGTAAACAGTTAAAGGTAAAGTTAAATGATAAGTTACAAAAGCTGAAATAAATTTGCTAAAGTTGATAAAACATAAGTAAATTTATTTAAACAGTAATTTAGATAAAGGCTTAAAAGTTTTAAAACGCTGCTGAAATTAGCTGAAGAGAAACAGGAAGTGTTTTAACAGAGATAAACATATGAAGAAGACGCTGAAACAGCTGAATGTTAAGTTAAAAAAGCTGAAATAGATTTGCTGAAGTTAATAAAACATAGCTGAATTTATCTAAAATATAAAAGTTAAAAGAAAAGTTAAACTGTTTTGTTAAAAAGAGCTGAAAGTAGAAGAAACTGAAGCAGGTTAGCAAAGAGCCGCTAGCATAAACATGCTAACTACACACGAGCCTGTACAAGTGTCTGACGCTGATTTATAAACAGCCCTGATCACGTGACCCGACACAGCCGTTGCCACGGAGACTGTAGAGGAGGGGCGGGAAACTCCAACTGCCAAGATTTTCTCTCGTGAAAACTGATTTGGAGCCCTTACAAACAGGCTTTTTTCAGCAAAACTACAATAGGTATCGTCATAAAAAGTTAACCACGTGAGAGCCAAGACTTTAATGAACCACTAGTGTGAATTTTATCTTTGAGGACTGAAAATTGTGGTCACAGGAGCGAGAGATCCAAGTGCACCGTTCAGCTTGTCGGACAGAATCTCAGAGCAAATTTAACATTGGAGCTAATGGAAGAGCGGAGGGGGACTCCCGTCACTCTGAGGCTCACAGAGAAAAAACGATTTCTCTCTGAGCTTAGATAAATATCTTATCAGAATCAGGACAAGTTTACCTACGTTTCTGTGAAGAAATCATTCAGATAGAGTGAAAATTGTGGCCGTGCTGACAGTTTATTGACAAAGATTTTGGTTTAAAAAATCGGCCTCTCCACTCTAAGCTGTGACGTCATCCACTCTAGCTGCACCAACGTTCCATCATTCACTCCCATTATAAAGTCCAAAATCAGACAAAAACATCAAGTCACAAAAACTGAAATTATAGAAAAACTATAAAAGATATTAAAAAACTGAATGGAAGATTAAAAGAGCAGAAATAGCTGAACATTTTGATACCTGAATGATTTCTGTAGCTGAAAGTATGCTGAAGTAGTTAAAGCTGAAAGAAGAAGAAGTTGAAGAGTTGCTGAAGAGACTCTCCCATAGGAATCCATTATAAAAAATAGTTATTAAAAGTTAAATATTTTAAAAAGTATAAAAGTTATAAAAATTCTGAATGGAAGCACACTTCTCCTTAAAAAGCTGAACATTTTGATACCTGAACGGTTTCTGTAGCACAAAGTATGCGGGACTAGTTAGAGTCCAAAAAACGTACGGAAGAATAATAATATATAATATATAATAATAAAGATTAGGAAAACAATACTGTGAATGCTCAACAGCATTCACAGTGATAAAGATTACGATAACAATACTGTGAATGCTCAACAGCATTCACAGTGATTATTAGGCCAAAAGACACAAACACACACAAAGACACTCAATGGAAACAAAAAACACAAAAGAAGAAGGATTTTATTGTTACAAAGTTTTTATTATGGTGTAATCAATACTGACAATGGTCCAGAAATGTCAGGTGGAGCAGTTTGTCCACAAACTGGAGGGTTGGTTGTTCAACACCTCAACTTCTCCTGACCACAGGCGTCTTTGGACACCTAGTAGTACCACCTTGAACAGCAGCTGTCAACAACAAGTCCCCCCTGGGATCAATAGAGTGTTTCAGAATCAGAAAAGATATACAACCCAAGTTTCAAAAATGTGGGATGCAGTGTAAAATCTACATGACGACAAACTAAAAATAAGTTGGGACAGATATTTACAATTTACAAAAGCGACTTACAAGTAAGGTACAACTGTTGTTGATCCCAGATGCTAACTAACTGTTGTTTAAAGAAAAGGGGACGCTACAGTAAATGTGGTAAACATGGCCCTGACCTCACTTTTGAGACATGAAACTGCAAACATACAGTAAATAGACTATATTACCCATTTTTTCTTAGAATTTTTTTTTTATACGGTTTAAAGATTTGATGTTTTCTACGTGTGAATAAAATATGGTTTCAGAAGATTTTAAATATATTGCATTCAGTTAACATGCAGATTGTTACACACATCCCAACTTTTGTTTTTATTTCCTTTCTTTAATGTTGATTCAGTTACTTATTAATTATTTTTTATAGAGCTTTTAATGGTTTTTATTAAATAAACTGAAAAAGTTTTCCCATTATTACCACTATTAGTGTTAATTTAAATTTTCAAAAACCCACCGATGCAGGCTTTGGCTTCTCCACCTCCTCACTGGTCTTTCCCAGTGCAGCAGCCTGAGCTGCATTTAGCAGTCAGCAGCCCGACGCCCTCTTGAGGGACACCAACTGCAGCAAAGGGTCTCTGGGGGCCTCCGGAGTAACTTAGCAGAGCAAGTGTAAAGACATTTTGTCCTGATGATGATAAGATCTGTCAACAGTCGCAGGTTTATAATAATTGCTCTAAACTGCTTACAATGCACAGTAGGTTGAAAACCTTGGGAACTGTCTAGACATAATCCTGAACATCATTAGAAAAGACAGGAAATTAAAGAACTTAAAGTGCAGAAATTTCAAATTTACTCTATATCTATGAACCTATGCATAACCCCTGTAACAGGAACAATGGCAGAGCTTTGTATAAATAGGATTTAGTTAGTTACATATCTTTTAAAAATATATTCTATATACACACACATAATGACATATGATGATGTGTCATCAATGCCCCGAAGATTCAATAGTTTAGGCTGTTTAGTTTGTGCTAACCCCTACACTGAATTACAGAAACACACAAACATCCAATTCAACTTTTTACTTATGATGGTAACTTGGTAAAAAATGGACCACTGAAGCACACATCATACCAGCCTTTAAAAAATATTGTTAAGGCAGTACTACAGACAAAAAAGATTATATATACATATATGTATGTACATATACAAAAAACATGCCGATTCTGCTTAGCCATTTTACTTACGACCCCGCTTCTTCCTGACCCAGATCTCCCCTTAGAAATAAATATAAGACATTACATCAGAATTTTGAAGTAGTTACATGTATTACTTAAAATGCTGAAGCCATCAATATATGAACTTTTTTGACAAATAAACATGCAGATAGTCTAAAGTTTACCACATAACGGTGTGAAGCTGATAGTTTTAGATTGTCTCCTTCCACTTGTGGAGAGGACACAAGAGTCAAAGCATGAACTACGGTCGATTGCACAATTCTACATTTACATTTAGTACAATGCTTTCATCCAAAGGGACTTTCTATTAAACTTACATGTGACTTTACCACTTTATGTCTTAGTGATCCTAAAAGTTATTATACACAACAGCTGCACAACAGGTTTTAACTTACTTTTTTGAAGGCATTTCGGGGTATGGAATACTTACGTTTACATGCTCCAAGAATCACTATCAAAATAAAAACATAAAAAATATACTAAATAAAAAAGTTAAAATAGTTGTTATAATTTACATACAAATATACAGTAAATAAGCTGTGAGTGAAAGCTTATACAAACAAGAAATTAAACACCACCAGTGATTTGCTTTTCATTATTAAATAATTTATGAAGAAGTAAACTGTTGTGATTCAGACACACTGTGTCTTAGCGTTATTGTGACACAATCATTGGTCAGTTATAGTAAAGCAATGGGTCACACAAGTCTTTCATTAGCTTTTGAAATAATACTCACTGGGTGGTGGAACATTTCTGCGCACCAGAGGTCCTTGAATCTCTTTGCCATCACTTTTATTGACAGCAATGAAGGCAGTGAAGGAGCAGCTCACTCCTGAGTGGACGCTGAGATCCACCACCTTCTCCTTCACCCCTCCATCTTGCTGTCCTCTGTGTTCTCTCTCCTCCATCTCCAGAGAGCGAATCAGAGTCCGAGCACCCAACCTGTGGACTGTTAATCTGCAGAGAGGTGTAAACACAGGTGCAGCTTTATGTGTATGACTGCAAAATAAAAATAAACATTATATTTAGCTTAGCATGTGCTAAGAGTGACGTGTTTGACGAGAGCCTGTCTTACCCAGTGTCCTCTGCAGATTTCAGACTGAAATGGAGCTGGTTCTGAGAGCGATGACCTGCCAGGCTGTACTTCACGGTCACACAGCCCTCTGCTGCTTCTGAACTCTGACAGAGCAGTACAGTAGTAGAAACTATGTCTTTACTGTAATCATAATCATGATGAGTACATATTTATAAATAGATGGTGCTGCTCCCACCTGTCCAGTGACCTGCACATAAACCAGTGACCTCTGACCCTGGAAAAGTACTGTAATTGGTGGAGAGAGGACAGTGACAGACACTCCTTTTGGTAAATCCCATGTGACTGAGACATCCTGCACAGCTGGCTGCAGAGCAAATCGCAGCGACTGCATCACCTGGTAAATAAAAACATTTTTTAAAACTTAATAGATACACTGACTTTTTATTTATTATTAATTTATTATTGATTCCTGAAAAAATACAGGTTTGTTGTTCCATTGATTGTAGAGCAAATCACAAAAGTGAAATAGTGCTGCCTCAGGCGTTTTGTGTGATTTATTATTATATAAATAAATACATTTAAACATTTCTTACTTTGGGTTGCATCCTGTCACCACCAGTGATGAACTGAGCATGACCTCCTCCTTCCTTGGCCAAATCATTAATAAGAGCAGTGCTTGCTCCTTCTCCAATCCCAAAGGAGAAACACCTACAATACAGTTATTATGTTCTTAACACACAGTAACAGAACATTAACAGTGTTTGTTGTGTTGTTCTGTCTTTGTGGTTTCACCTGTGGGAACCTGAATTCTTCTTCACCAGATCTATAACTTCCTTGGTGTTTCTCACTTCTCCATCAGTAAAGACAAATAGCTATAGAGGAAGTTTTACACATAAGTTAAATCAAATTCTAATCAAATTCTAATTCAAATTTTATTTGTCACATACACAGTCATACATAGTATGATATGCAGTGAAATGCTTAGGCGACTGCCCGTGACCTTAAAAAATAATAGACTATTAAAGACTGTTTATAGGAAATAAATATACTAAAGAAGTAGAAATAGATTTAACTGAGAATAAGAATAAAGAACAAAATATCTGTACAAGAATAAAATATCTGTACAGTACAAATGTACAATATAAGAAAAATATGAGAAAAATATAAGAAAATATAAGAAAATAATAAAACAATAAAACCTGGGTGTACCTAGGTGAACAATGTAGAAGAATATAGAATTTGGAATTCTGTGTGGGAAGGAGTGTAGTATAAATAGAAATAGAAGTGTCCAGGTGGTGTGCAAGTATGCTGTAAAGTGTTCATACTTAAAGTGACTTGTGCATAACAGAATAATAATAATATGAAAGGTGTGCAGTGACCACTAAGGTCGATGATTGTCCCGAATGTCCAATGCAAGAAGCTAGAAACATGAGTATGTGAAGTGGGTCAGTACAATGTGGTGTGCTGGTTGAGAGTCTGTATCGCCTGTGGGAAGAAGCTCCACTTCAGTCTGTCTCTGTGTTGGCCTTCAGGGAGCGGAATCGCTTTCCTGACCTCAACAGAGAGAACAGTCCATTGCTGGGGTGGCTGAGGTCATTCACGATCTTCCTGGCCTTGGTCCAGCACTGCTTGCTGTAGATTGAGAGTAGGTCAGGGACCTCGGTGTGGATGATGCGCTCAGCTGATCACACAACCCTCTGTAGAGCTCGTCTGTCCTGCATGGTGCTGTTCCCGAACCAGGCTGTGATGTTTCCTGTCAGGATGCTCTCTATGGTGCAGGAGTAAAAGTTCCTGAGTACCTTGCAGGGCAGTCTGAAGTCTCTCAAGCGCCCGAGGTGGTAAAGACGCTGTCGTGCCTTCTTCACCACGGTGTTGATGTGACTGGACCATGACAGGTCCTGCTTGATGTGGACACCGAGGTATCTGAAGCTGTCTACTCTCTCCACTGGGCTTTTGTTGATGACAGGGGTCTGGTGGTTCCTCTCCTGCTTTGTGCTCAAGTCCACTACCAACTCCTTTGTCTTGCTGACATTTAGAAGGAGATTGTTCCTCTGGCACCAGTGCTCCAGATTTCCAATCTCCTCCAGGTAGGCCGTCTCATCATTGTCAGTGATCAGGCCCACCACGACAGTGTCAAACTTGATGATGGTGGTGGAGTTGGTAGAGGCTACGCAGTCGTGTGTGTACTGTGAGTACAGTAGAGGGCTCAGAACACTACCCTGTGGTGCTCCAGTGCTGAGCGTGAGGGAGGCTGAGACATGTCCACCCATCCTTACAGCCTGTGGTCTGCCAGTTAGGAAGTTGGAGATCCACTGACACAGGGATGAGCTGAGTCCCAGGAGCTCCAGCTTGGTGGTGAGTGTGGAGGGAATTATGGTATTAAATGCTGAGCTGTAGTCGATGAAAAGCATTTTAACATAATTCCCTATTCTATTGTCCAGGTGTGTGATAGATGTATGAAGGAGATGACTGATAGCGCCATCTGTAGAGCGGTTTGAACGGTTAGTTAGTACAATCCTGGAGCAGAAGGACAGTGTTATTATCATTTTACCTACACAGTGTAACTTATGTTGAATGTGGTTGGATGTTCAACCAGGTCTCGGTATGTGTGGGTGTATTACTTGTCTTGGTTGATTGGGAATACATGACTGGCTGTAAATGTGTTTGAGGGGCTTAAGGATCTCAGTTCCTCCCAGATTAGCTGTCATCTCCTCCACTTTTTTATGATCCTCCTCCATCGTCTTTTCACTGTACTCCACACTCTTACTGTTATCAGAAACACACAAACAGAGGAGGTCAGAAGGTGAATAGTTGTCCAGTGGTACGAATATATCTATACACACATTATACAGAAATTCATAGACCAAGTTCTTGAAGTGTAACAGCAATTGTTTCCCTGGAAAAGCACTCTTAGCTGTATTTACTATGTTGTAAGAATGTTGAATTATCCAGGTTTCTCCCCAAATATCAATGCTCTGTCTCCTGTGGGAGCTGGCATACAATTGCATATATACAAATAGTGATGTCAAAAACTGAAACATATTTCTATGTGCTCATGTACAGTAGCGCTGTGCTGCAATAGTGAAACAGTTTTAGTTCATAAGATTTTTTTGAAACATGGTTAAATAAAAAAAAAAAATACATGCAACAAATTAACAAAACAAGTGCAAAAGCACATGTGGCTATTTTAAAATCTGTGTCTGCATTTATGTCTAATAAAAAAAAAAAACATTTGATATGGCACCTACTGGCCACCATACTCACGGGAACATGTGTTCATATGAGGACCCAAAACTGTAGATGTTAAACTAGAAGCCCATTAGCAAACTCTTCAACAGGAGCAGTAAAGTGTCCTTGAAGATACACAAAAAATACAGTGAAGGCAACTGTGAGGGAGGGAAAAACAATATTTTATGATAGAATCAATAGCTGTTGATACCCTGGCACTGGAAATGCGAGTTTCTTCCTGCTTACTGCTACTGGTAGGACAACGCATACTCCCAGATCGATCCATTAAAAATACAAATTCTCCACATGAGGCGACTGAAGACATCACAGACTGAGGGAACTCAGGATACAGGCTCACAATCACTACTGGATCACCCATCACAGTGCCTGAAACACAGAACAAAGACATGCTAATACAGGTCAATACCAAACCTACAATACATAGTTTGACCTCACCAGGCTTGGCAGAGGCCTGTCCTGCCTCTACCACAGCAGTGGGCTGGTGGGCATCTGTGTAATAAATCAGCAGTTCAACATCTCTGTCAAACTTGTGTCCTGCAGCCAACTTCACCTATGGTTCATAAAAAAAACATAAAGTTATAAATGTGGTTTTCAGTACTGAAGAACAACCACATGCAGCAGACACGTTATCAGTCGACCTACCGTGACCTGGGTTTTCTCTGCATTGAGGTACTGGAGAGGATCCAGAGAAGAGCTGGACTCTACTTTAGAGATTGGACGAGGAGACGACACTCGAGCAGAGAAAGACAGACTGTAGGGAACCAGAGAGGCTGGAACAGACGTCACCTGGACACTGGCACCTTCACTTCCTGTAAACACAGGTTAGAAATAATAACAAAAGGTATTCCAGACAGAACAACCTTTCTGCTCAACCTGGAGCCCCTGTTAGAAAGATAAGCAGTATGAAAGGACACCGCTCGGCCAGGTCCTTATACTTTCTATTCTTCTTCCTACTTCCTACTTAATCGGGTAGTGTCAGTGTGAACAAGATATTTGTTTCAGGAGAGAATCATGAATGAAAAAATGGGGATGGATGACATTGGCTTCTCCCATGTACTTTGGTTCAGATGCTTCACAGCCCACCACTGAAGTTACTGTTAGATCACTGAAAAACTGGGAGTTCCTTTAGGGAAGCTTTATTCCTGCATTCCTCATTACAATCATGTTCACGTGTTTGTGTGTGTGTGTGTGTGGTTTCTGAAAGAAATACAAATTCTACGTGAGCAGAACAATTACAACTTGTTATCAAGACGTTTTCCTGTAACATTGACTGACTTTACCGTTCACATGTTATTCATATCGCTGCCACAAGATGGAGCTCTTACATCACAACTCTTTCAACTAAATTGTCTTAGATAAAGCAAATGTCAGTCTGCTAAACCAATAAATTAATAACAAATGGTACTTGGCATTAGCACAAATGAAATGGGGGGGCAGAATAGTCCAAGTGGCATTGGCCTTTTTGACAATGAACGTTTAAAACATTTCTGTGAAGAGATGTGTGGTGCACGATGTTTAAAGGTTCCTCATTAATGTATTGGATTATTTTCCTACCCTGAGGTTGGTATCGAGGGTTGAGCACAGCAGGGAGACAAAACCTCAGTCCGTCATCAGCCTGCACAGCCAGCTCAGTGACATACTCCAGCCTGATGGAGGCGCTCTCTCCTGGAGGAAGACTCCCCACACTCAGAGAAAATATATCTGGACTCTGGTCACTCTCCTCCAATAGAAAGGCCTGCTGACCGGAGCTCAGTGCATCATCATACTCCTCACGAGCCTGAAATACAGACAACAGATACTCTCTGTGTAACATTCACTATATTTACTGTTTTTATTTCCTTTATACAGAGTCAATGTTTTCTGTCCAGCTCACCTGCTGTTTCTCCTTCACCTCAGCTACAATCTGTGTTTGTCCAATGACAGCACTGAAATGACAAACAGCAGCATCTCCAGGTAGAGGGAAGACAAAAACTGCCTCTATTGGTTTGTCCTCCTTGTTCTCATAGAGCAGAGTGGAGACCACTGTAGCCACATGGTCCCTGACCTCCAGCTCCACCTCGATGCTCTTCAGAGGAACTGACCAAGAAACAAATAAAAAGACAACACATAAATACAGAGTGAGAACTTCTGTGTATTCAGTGGGTAAAACAATCAAACTGTATCTGTTGATCATATAAAACAAAGAAATTAGTCAGTAATACAGCAAATCAATGATTTATGACTGTTTTCTAATAGTTCTGTACCTGGTTCATTCTCAGGAGTCAACAGACCACAGCAGTTCATCCTCGTACCTTTGTAACAAAAATCCTCAAGGCAGTTTCAGGACTTCCTACTGTAATAATAAATGCTGCTTATAGTTACTGTACATTCTGTTTTATGTTACATGCCTATGTATGCCTCTTACAAAATGCTTCAATTATCTTAATCAGACTTTGATTTAACATTCTCAAATTCAGGATCCTCTGCACTTTATTATTATTCTTACACTATAATTCCTTAATCTCATAATAAACTTCTTTAAAAGAATGACAACACACTTTTACTGCTGCATCATGCTCCTACTTTCGCATTGTTTTTTTCTAACATTGACAGTCTATAGTTCCTATAAACACAACCGTAGATAATATAATAAGATAATAAGATAATATATGATACACAGATGCATTTATCTTAAATATAATATCTACACAGCTGTTTACTTCTGGGATATTGCTAAAATTATTGCAGTATTACTCACTCTTACAAGAATTTGTCGATGGCAACAGAAGTGACCACTCGTCTGTGGCTCAGTGTTTTGTGCTGTAATTAATATTCTTTAAAATAAACACTCAGTAAAGTAAAGCTTACCGCTGATGATCAGTGTTTACTGTCCTGGGCAGATTTACCGCACACCACCAGCTGTAGGTCCACACCCACAGAAGCTGCAGCTCATGAACAGGCCACGCCCAGAGGAGACGCTCGATGTACATACAAGAGACCACCGGGCGGGTGGAGCTTGATTTAAAAACTTTGTACTCTTACAGTGGGTCTACTTTTTTTTTTTTTCTGCTGTTTAATAGACAAAACATTGACGTTCTTCTACAATGCAACATTTTCACATTTTCAAGTTGCTGTTGCAATTTCCAGTTAGTTAGTTTCAACTTGCAACATGAAACGTGTGCTGAACTTTTTTCTTTTTTAAAGTTTCCTTATATGTGTACCTCTGTCTCCAAAGGCTCTAATTTCTAGTTTTCACAGGGAAAAAATAAAGAAACCTTGAAGCCTATTTGTTCAATTTTGTTTTGACAAACCCAAAACTCATACAGACAAAAGGACGCATTAAAAGCTGTTACATTCATCGCAAGATAATCTTGTTTAAAAGTGCTTGAGACTGTAGATATAAGAGAAATACTCTTTATTACATTACATTTATCACATAGAGGCAGATTGACAAACACCTACCTTACCCAGTGTCCTCTTCAGCTTTCAGATTGAAGTTGACTTGGTTCTGAGAGCGCCTTCTGATGCCTTTACATCTTAATTCTTCTAAATAATAAAGCATTTTAACAAAGTCAACACCCACTGCTTAATGTTTGACCCAAAACCTACTTTACCCAGCGTCCTCCACAACAATTACATTAGCATAAGAAAACAGTAAGTAAGTGTTACAGAGTGCTTTGTCTTGTTTTTTTTACTGGCTTAGCATGTTGAATGTAGCCACATTAACTGCACAGTGATGGACTGACAGATTCAGAGGTACTTCTACTTATAGCAAAGTAGTTTTTATGCAATTATCTGAAATTTTACTTGAGAGTTGAGTTTGTGTACTTGCACTGATGCATTCAAAGGTAGTTCTACTTTTCTGCAAGTTTCTGAAATTTTATTTGAGATGAGTTGAGTTTGTGTACTTCTATTATCTCTGCTTATTTGTATGTACGCACAAATGAAGTTCCAGGTCTGGACATTGAAATTTATTAGAGATTAAAAGTTTTGGATACAAAGAAACCTTTAAGCAGCAAAAGCAGAAAAATGTTTTTATCCTGTTACACAGCTAATCCTAGATCAATGACACATTTATATTAAGGCACAAACTGTTAAAGAGGTAGATAAGGCAACATGTAACATGCATTTAAAGGTTATAGGATGGAGTAAGTCTGTCTTTGTGTATCAGAACTGGAGGAGATGCAAGTAAAATGAAAACTTTAGAGCCCCAATGAATCTTTCTGCACGCTGCAGCCCAACAGTGCATTTCCAGCTTCCACACACTCTGTCACTAATGGTGCTGAGAAAAAAAACAAGCAAAAGAAAAAGTTATTTTCCAAGTAGCTGATTTTCACCAGCACACGCTGATAAAAACAGATCAACATTAGTTATCATGGTATTACCGTTCTGAGCATGAATCCATGACACTGCCTTCATAGCCAGAAGCTCCCACTCTTCCTTAGCATCTGTCTTAAAACCATGAAGCCAGATCAGAGCCAGAATGGTGGCCCACACTTCCTGGTTGACCTAATACACCATACCAAACAAAAATAAAAAGAGGATTTAATATGAAGAGAAACAAACAGAATGAGCAAAGACAAATTATCAAGAGGAGAAACTGAATGGTTTTGATTTGCTTTTAACAGCAGTAACAATATTTCCTAAATAAAATATAATCACAAATACATATGCTTTCACGTGAGCTATTCATAGATGTGTTTAATGCCTGTTATAAACAAGTAGTTCAAAATAACACTTGAGGGGATCACACCAACTTTCTGCTTCATGAAATCTGTCTGCAAATCAAGGCTGTTTTAAAATAAGTCACACTACTAATTATTTCTATTTGACTTTGACCCACCGATGCAGGCTTTGGCTTCTCCACCTCCTCACTGGTCTTTCCCAGTGCAGCAGCCAGAGCTGCATCTAGCAGCCAGCAGCCAGACGCCTTCTGGAGGGACACCAACTGCAGCAAAGGGTCTCTGGGGGGCTGCTCAGGCACGACAGCCTCATCCTCTTTAGAAGATGAATCTGAACAGAGAGAAAAAAAAGTCAAGTAAAAAATTACATAGCTTATATCTGTGTATAAGGTTTCTACTTGTCCAAGTTGTACAAGAAAACAATGAAGCAAAAAGCAGTTCTATTTAAGTTTCAGTAAAAGAAAAATCATCACAGTAATATTTACAGCTAAATGTTTGTCGGGTTTTTTTTTTTTTTTTTTTTTTTTTTGCATTATTGGGCTCATATTTAAATACATTTCTAAACCAAACAGTTTACTTTGCCCACTTATTCTGGTCTTATAATAGTAAACAACAGTTGAAATTAAGTTAAAAGTGGTTTAACATGGTTAAAATAGATTAGACAGAAGTCAGGTTACAATATTTTAACAGGGTAGAAAACTTCCTGGATGACTGTAAAACTTGCAGTGCCCAATAGAAATGTATCCAATACATTTTGATGATGAAAGAATCTTATCTCAGAACCTCACAAATTGTCACCAGTCTGTAAAAAGTAGATAATTTGAATGCACACCTGAAGAGAAGGCCATATCTGTGACAGCCATCAAGGTATCATACTGTGGTACAGCAAAAGCTTTCAAACTGGAAAATTGAAATCCTGCATTTTCAAAAGAAATACATTGTCAGAACAGCAAAAATGTACCAAAATAAAAAGTGAAATGGTCATAATTGCAATGATTAAATCAGTTTGCTTATTGTGGATTAACTCGAGTAGTGCACTAAAAGCTGAATGTTGCTATCACTCACTCACACTATAACACTGCCCACAGTTAGTATGGTTTTTCAGCAAAGAAATTATCAAACTTGGCAAAAAAATTCCAGTTGAACTTAAGGATGAACTACTTAAATTGTGGTGGCCAAATGTCAAAGATCAAGGTCACTGTGACCTCATGTGTTCGTGGGTGTAGAAATAGACCAGTGTGTGTTCAGAAAGACAATGAGCTTTTTACTTACTCTGGGCTACAGGAGCGGATATCATCCCTGAGATTAAGTGAGAGTAGGATATTAGTTGGGGCTACCAATAATATAAATATCATATAATTTCATATATACTTATAAACTGATAACTGAGAGCAATAGTCCATGTGTGCAGTTAATTTATATAAAATCTGAGGCTTTTTACAAATTTACTATGGTGAAAGGAATATTTGGAAGGACATGGACATGTGCAGTACATTCCACAATATCCAAGTCCTATAAAAGCATCATAAGAAAGATGAACAAAACTGTATTAACTGCAGTACTACTTACAACCCTAATTCTAAAAAGGGTTGTAGTACATGTACTACACATAAATAAGTGAGTTTTACCTAAAACAGGTTTTCAAATTACTTTTTATATGGTATACAGACATTTTATGTTATTAGACTACATCAGTAAAAAGACATTTAGTGAAAAGGTCCCCTTCTGAAGTAGCAACGTTCAAGTTTAAAGTTGGCAACAATTAAGCATTTTTACAAAACTCAGCTGATTAATAAAGTAACGCTGGAACTGATCACTAGATGTCAGTACACACATATGGTGATACATGTCTTTAATAAATTAGCATTTCCAGCTACTCACTCCCTTCTTTCACATGCCTCTTTTTCACACAAACATAGCTTAACATGGCTGTTATTAATAAAAACATTATAAATCAATATAGTGACATAATGAAGGATAATGCTTAAAATAAATCAAGGTGTGTGTTCTTCTTCCCTGTCATTTAACCTGGTCTATCACATGTAAGTTTTATGTACTTTTTATTGTATTTTATTGTAATAAAGGAAGGTGCCGTGGTCTCATCCAACATGCGTAGACTGAAAAATGCACTCACTGGGTGCTGGAACATTTCTGCGCACCAGAGGTCCTTGAATCGTCTCTTTGTTGCTTTTGTTGACAGCAATGAAGGCAGTGTAGGCACTGCTCACTCCTGATTGGACACTGAGCTCCACCACTTTCTTCCTCAATCCCTCATCCACCTCTTCTTCATCTTCCTTTTGCTCCAACTCCAGGGAGCGAATCAGAGAGCGAGCAGCCAACCTGTGAACTGATAATCTGTAGAGAAGAGAGAAAAGTAAACACACTGCTGCATTTCTGTAACTGATTTATATGTAATCACTCCTAAGAGGTACTAAAAGGTATGTAAGGACATGAAACATTGTTTAAATATATGTAAAGTATAAATAAATGCTCCTACATTTTTTCTATAAGTAACATAGCAACAACTATCTTGTTTCAGCAAATACAAACAAACTACTGTACACAATATGAACGGCTCTGTTAATATCACACATCCCTACTTGGTAGAGTTACACATCTTTAAACTATGGTAAATATACATATACATGCTTTACCCAGTGTCTTCTGCAGGTTTGAGACTGAAGTTGACTTGGCTCTGAGAGGGATGACCTGCCAGGTTGTACTTCACCTTCACACAACCCTCTGCTGCTTCTGAACTCTGACAGAACATTAAAGTGTTTGAAATTAGTAATTTAAAAAATCACTGTTGTTATATTTTTCAAAACAAATCTAATGAACATGAGTGAGCGCTGGCACTACCTGTCCAGTGAGCTGTGCGTAAACCAGTGACCTCTGACCCTGGAAAATTGCAGTGATTGGTGGAGAGAGAACAGTGGCGGACACTCCTTTAGGTAAATCCCACATGACTGAGATGTCAACCACAGCTGGTTGCAGAGAAAACCTCAGCGACTGCATCACCTGATGAGCAAAAATGGAAATAGAAAGTTGAGAGAGGAACTGTGGTTTTGTAAATTGTGTTAATATACATTTCTTATCCTATCCTGTATGCCTTTCAGAAAAAAAGCTATTTTTTATTTTGTCTTACTTTGGGTTGCATCCTGTCAGCTCCACTGATGAACTGAGCATGACCTCCTCCTTCTTTGGCCAAACCATTGATAAGAGCAGTGCTGGCTCCTTCTCCAATCCCAAAGGAGAAACACCTACAATACAGGTGTTTAGTTTTTCACACAAACACATTAAAACATGGAACATTTTGTGGGTAATGTGTGGGTGTTTGCTATCTTTTGTTCTGTTGTGGTTTCACCTGTGGGAACCTGAATTCCTCGTCACTAGTTGCAGAATTTCTTTGGTATTCCCCACCTCTCCGTCAGTGAAGACAAATAGCTAGGGAGGAGAGTTTACACAGAATTTGCTAAGTGTTGTGTAATGGTATGACAGATGGCTTTGACAGTGAATTGTCATGAACAACAGTGGTACATGAAGTATGAGTATAACACACTCATTTGTTTAAGGTTAGTCTAGTCATACTGTAAGTTGAATAGAGGAAGAAGTTCAGTGGAGGCATTCGGAACTGAGTGGTTAAGATACGTCAAGCTGCTAAGTATAATATCTGTCAAACACTCCAGATTAATACATTCTTTAAGTAGGTATTAGGTAAGACTCACCCTTTACAAATAAATGTCTGCTTCATTTTAAAGACGTGAACTTTCCACGTTGAAAAAACAGGGAATGTGTGGCAACAACAGCTGTAGATGGAGCCCCTGAAGACTGTCTCCTTAGCCCCTTCCCTACACCCAGTATGATAATTACTGCAGTAATCATAGTCATAGTATCAAATATTATTTGGCACCGTGCATTTTGATCATCACACCAATGGGTCAGTTGATCTCAAATGTTGAGTTGGAATTTTTACTGGAATGGGATTGTTGTTCATCCAGTTCCTTATTTTGTGTGTTTGCATGTGGTGGCTTGTGCCTGTATGTGTGGGTGTATTACTTGTCTTGGCTGATTGGGAATGCAGGGTTGGCTGTAAATGTGTTTGAGAGGCTCAAGGATCTCAGTTCCTCCAAGATCAGCAGTCATCTGTTCAACCTTCTTCAGAGCCTCCTCCATCGTCGTCTCACTGTACTCCACACTCTTACTGTTATCAGAAACACACAAACAGAGGAGGTCAGGAGGTAGATGTTTGGAAATGCATTTCGTGTAGAGGGAGTGACTCACGGGAAGATGTGTTCATATGAGGACCCAAAACTGTAGATGTTGAAATAGCAGCCCATTGATAAACTCTTCAACAGGAGCAGTAAAGTGTCCTTGAAGAAACAGATGAAGGTTAGTTAAGACAGCTGTGTGAGAACAAGACAAAGTATGTTGTGATGGAGTAAACTCTTGTATACCCTGGCACTGGCAATACGAGTCTCTTGATGGTTGCTGTTGTTCAAAGGACAACTCATACTCCCAGATCGATCCAGTAAGAAAATAAATTCTCCACATGAGGCGACTGAAGACATCACAGACTGAGGGAACTCAGGATACAGACTCACCATCACTACTGGATCACCCATCAGAGTGCCTGAAACACAGAACAAAGACATGCTAATACAGGCCAATACCAAATCCACTGTTTTATTATGATACATGGAACTAATGTCTTCTTTTTTTGTTTATTTCATTACAATATGTTGAACATACTAAGCTTGTTAGCATACAGTAGTAACAACTTTGCTAGTTTGACCTCACCAGGCTTGGCAGAGGCCTGTCCTGCCTCTACCACAGCAGTGGGCTGGTGGGCATCTGTGTAATAAATCAGCAGTTCAACATCTCTGTCAAACTTGTGTCCTGCAGCCAACTTCACCTATGGTTCATAAAAAACATAAAGTTATACATTTTGTTTTCAGTACTGAAGAACAATCACATGCAGCAGACACGTTATTAGTCGACCTACCGTGGCCTGGGTTTTCTCTGCATTGAGGTACTGGAGAGGATCCAGAGAAGTGCTGGACTCTACTTTAGAGATTGGACGAGGAGACGACACTCGAGCAGAGAAAGACAGACTGTAGGGAACCAGAGAGGCTGGAACAGACGTCACCTGGACACTGGCACCTTCACTTCCTGGAAACAAGGTCGGACAGGTTAAAGGTGCTGGAATCAAAAAGATAAAACACATTAAAAATCATAGTTTCAGCAGAAAGTTTGGATGGAAGATCAGGTGCTCTCTGATCTAAAGACAGCTGCGACCGATAGTCAGTGACTTGAAATCAAATGTTCTCTAGACACACTTGGCACCCTGTGTACAACCTTGTGTGTTACAATAATACTGTGTATATGAACACGTTCGGTGTGGACTAAAGTTAATATGCTGGCTTGTTTTCCTACCCTGAGGTTGGTATCGAGGGTTGAGCACAGCAGGGAGACAAAACCTCAGTCCGTCATCAGCCTGCACAGCCAGCTCAGTGACATACTCCAGCCTGATGGAGGCGCTCTCTCCTGGAGGAAGACTCCCCACACTCAGAGAAAATATATCTGGACTCTGGTCACTCTCCTCCAATAGAAAGGCCTGCTGACCGGAGCTCACTGCATCATCATACTCCTCACGAGCCTGAAATACAGACAACAGATACTCTCTGTGTAACATTCACTATATTTACTGTTTTTATTTCCTTTATACAGAGTCAATGTTTTCTGTCCAGCTCACCTGCTGTTTCTCCTTCACCTCAGCTACAATCTGTGTTTGTCCAATGACAGCACTGAAATGACAAACAGCAGCATCTCCAGGTAGAGGGAAGACAAAAACTGCCTCTATTGGTTTGTCCTCCTTGTTTTCATAGAGCAGAGTGGAGACCACTGTAGCCACATGGTCCCTGACCTCCAGCTCCACCTCGATGCTCTTCAGAGGAACTGACCGAGAAACAAATAAAAAGACAGCACATAAATACAGGGTGAGAACTTCTGTGTATTCATTGGGTAAAACAATCAAACTGTATATGTTATTCAAACTAAGAACATATAAAACAAAGAAATTAGTCAGTAATACAGCAAATCAATGATTTTTGGCTGTTTTCTAATAGTTCTGTACCTGGTTCCTTCTCAGGAGTCAACAGACCACAGCAGTTCATCCTCGTACCTTTGTAACAAAAATCCTCAAGGCAGTTTCAGGACTTCCTACTGTAATAATAAATGCTGCTTATAGTTACTGTACATTCTGTTTTATGTTACATGCCTATGTATGCCTCTTACAAAATGCTTCAATTATTTTAATCAGACTTTGATTTAACATTCTCAAATTCAGGATCCTCTGAACTTTATTATTATTCTTACACTATAATTCCTTAATCTCATAATAAACTTCTTTAAAAGAATGACAAAACACTTTTACTGCTGCGCTACTCTCCAACTTTCACTTTGTTTTTTTCTAACATTGACAGTCTATAGTTCCTATAAACACAACTACTTCTGGGATATTACTAAAATTATTGCAGTATTACTCACTCTTACAAGAATTTGTCGATGACAACAGAAGTGATCACTCGTCTGTGGCTCAGTGTTTTGTGCTGTAATTAATATTCTTTAAAATAAACACTCAGTAAAGTAAAGCTTACCGCTGATGATCAGTGTTTACTGTCCTGGGCAGATTTACCGCACACCACCAGCTGTAGGTCCACACCCACAGAAGCTGCAGCTCATGAACAGGCCACGCCCAGAGGAGACGCTCGATGTACATACAAGAGACCACCGGGCGGGTGGAGCTTGATTTAAGAACTTTGTACTCTTACAGTGGGTCTACTTTTTTTTTTTTTTTTTGCTGCTGTCTAATAGACACAACATTGACCTTCTTCTACAATGCAACATTTTCACTTTTTAAAGCAAGTTGCTGAAACATTGCAATTTCCAGTTAGTTTCAACTTGAAACATTAAACGTGTGCTGAACTTTTTAAAGTCTCCTAATATTTCCTAGCAGTTCAGATAATTAAAAAAAATATATTGTCACAAACTTCTGCAGCTCTGTTATCATAAGGAAAAGTAGAGAAAGTCGTTCCTGCCAACAACTACCACTCTGTTTAATGACTATTTTGACAGTACAGAGCTCTGCTGTAGTTAAAGTATTTTTGTCTTTGCACATTCATCTTAAATTTTTCAGATTTCACTGCCTGAGTGTAAGTTATAGAAATTATTCTGTATTCGTCATTGTTCTGCTGGATGTCTGTGTGCATGGCGCCATCTGGTGTCTGGCATGTGTACCTCTGTCTCCAAATCCTCCAATTTCTGGTTTTCACAGGGAAAAAATGACCAAAGCTTTAAGGCTATTTGTTCAATTTTGTTTTGACAAAACCAAAGTGTGTTTCGGTACAACTCTTATCTGGAAGTAGATTTGTTGGGCTAATAAAGCGTTTTAACAAAGTCAACACCCACTGTTTAAAGTTTGACCAAAACCTACTGTACCCAGCGTCCTCCACAACAATTACAATAGCATAAAAATGTTGTGCAAACAGTGTTTTCAGTCATGATTATGGTTCCACAATATCAAAATAAGAAGGTTATAGTACTTGTGACCACAGCTGAACAGTGTAAACTCTACAAACACTTTACTTTCTGCTACACAACAATGCAAGTAGTGTAACTGAGGAATGAATCAGGATCAACCTAGTAATGAATGAACCATTGATCAAGTAAAGGTAATTGTCACTAACACTAGTAGTATGGTGTGTCAGTAAGTGTTACCAAGTGTTGTGTCATGTTTTTTTTTACTGGCTTAGCTTGTTGAATGTAGCCACATTAACTGCACAGCAATGAACTGATGCATTCAGAGGTACTTCTACTTATAGCAAAGTAGCTTTTCTGCAAGTTTCTGAAATTTTACTTGAGAGTTGAGTTTGTGTACTTCTATTATCTTTGCTTATTTGTATGTACGCATGAATGAAATTCCAGTTCTGAACACTGACATTTATTAGAGATTAAAGTTTTGGATACAAAGAAACCTTTAAGCAGCAAAGCAGAAAAACTTTTTTATCCTGTTACACAGCTAATCCTAGATCAATGACACATTTATATTAAGGCACAAACTGTTACAGAGGTAGATAAGACAACATGTAACATGCATGAAAAGGTCTTAGGATGGAGTAAGTCTGTCTAGTAATCAGTAATGGAGGAGATGCAAGTAAAATTAAAACTTTAGAGCCCCAATGAATCTTTCTGCACGCTGCAGCCCAACAGTGTATTTCCAGCTTCCACACACTCCGTCACTAATGGTGCTGAAAAAAAAATAAGCAAAAGAAAAAGTTATCTTCCAAGTAGCTGATTTTAACCAGCACATGCTGATAAAAACAGATCAACATTAGTTATCATGGTATTACCGTTCTGAGCATGAATCCATGACACTGCCTTCATAGCCAGAAGTTCCCACTCTTCCTTAGCATCTGTCTTAAAACCATGAAGCCAGATCAGAGCCAGAATGGTGGCCCACACTTCCTGGTTGACCTAATACACCATACCAAACAAAAATAAAAAGAGGATTTAAAATGAAGAGAAACATAAAGAATGAGCAAAGACAAAATATCAAGAGGAGAAACTGAATGGTTTTGATTTGCTTTTAACAGCAACAATATTTCCTAAATAAAATATAACCACAAATACAAATGCTTTCACGGGAGCTATTCATAGATGTGTTTAATGCCTGTCATAAACAAGTAGTTCAAAATAACACTTGAGGGGATCAAACCAACTTTCTGCTTCATGAAATCTGTCTGCAAATCAAGGCTGTTTTAAAATAAGTCACACTACTAATTATTTCTATTTGACTTTGACCCACCGATGCAGGCTTTGGCTTCTCCACCTCCTCACTGGTCTTTCCCAGTGCAGCAGCCAGAGCTGCATCTAGCAGCCAGCAGCCAGACGCCTTCTGGAGGGACACCAACTGCAGCAAAGGGTCTCTGGGGGGCTGCTCAGGCACGACAGCTTCAGTTTCTTCAGAAAATGAGTCTGAACAGGGAGAAAAAAAAGGCAATTAAAAAATTAAATCACTTATATCTGTGTATAAGATTTCTACTTGTCCAAGTTGTACAAGAAAACAATGTTGCAAAAGTCAGTTCTATTTAAGTTTCAGTAAAAGAAAAATCATCACAGTAATATTTACAGCTAAATGTTTTTGGGTTTTTTTTGCATTATTGGGCTCATATTTAAATACATTTCTAAACCAAACAGTTTACTTTGCCCACTTATTCTGGTCTTATAATAGTAAACAACAGTTGAAATTAAGATAAAAGTGGTTTAACATGGTTAAAATAGATTAGACAGAAGTCAGGTTACAATATTTTAACAGGGTAGAAAACTTCCTGGATGACTGTAAAACTTGCAGTGCCCAATAGAAATGTATCCAATACATTTTGATGATGAAAGAATCTTATCTCAGAACCTCACAAATTGTCACCAGTCTGTAAAAAGTAGATAATTTGAATGCACACCTGAAGAGAAGGCCATATCTGTGACAGCCATCAAGGTATCATACTGTGGTACAGCAAAAGCTTTCAAACTGGAAAATTGAAATCCTGCATTTTCAAAAGAAATACATTGTCAGAACAGCAAAAATGTACCAAAATAAAAAGTGAAATGGTCATAATAGCAATGATTAAATCAGTTTGCTTATTGTGGATTAACTCGAGTAGTGCACTAAAAGCTGAATGTTGCTATCACTCACTCACACTATAACACTGCCCACAGTTAGTATGGTTTTTCAGCAAAGAAATTATCAAACTTGGCAAAAAAATTCCAGTTGAACTTAAGGATGAACTACTTAAATTGTGGTGGCCAAATGCCAAAGATCAAGGTCACTGTGACCTCATGTGTTCGTGGGTGTAGAAATAGACCAGTGTGTGTTCAGAAAGACAATCAGCTTTTACTTACCTGGCACTGCAGGAGCAGACATCGCGCAGTACATCATCATCCTCCCTGAGTGTAGCGTATAAGCTAGGGCAACCGATAATATAAATATCATATAATATCATACTTTTTACATGGTATACAGACATTTTATGTTATTAGACTACATCAGTAAAAAGACATTTTGTGAAAAGGTCCCCTTCTGAAGTAGCAACGTTCAAGTTTAAAGTTGGCAACAATTAAGCATTTTTACAAAACTCAGCTGATTAATAAAGCAATGCTGGCACTGATCACTAGATGTCAGTACACACATATGGTGATACTTGACATGTCTTTAATAAATAGAGCATTTCCAGCTACTCACTCCCTTCTTTAACATGCCTCTTTTCCACACAAACATAGCTTAACATGGCTGTTATTAATAAAAACATTATAAATCAACATAGTGACATAATGAAGGATAATTCTTAAAATAAATCAAGGTGTGTGTTCTTCTTCCCTGTCATTTAGCCTGGTCTATCATGTGTACGTTTTATGTACGTTTCATTGTATTTTATTGTATTAAGGGACGGTGTGGTGGTCTTTATCATCCAACATGCGTAGACAGAAAAATGCACTCACTGGGTGCTGGAACATTTCTGCGCACCAGAGGTCCTTGAATCGTCTCTTTGTTGCTTTTGTTGACAGCAATGAAGGCAGTGTAGGCACTGCTCACTCCTGATTGGACGCTGAGCTCCACCACTTTCTTCCTCAATCCCTCATCCACCTTTTCTCCATCTTTTTGCTCCACCTCCAGGGAGCGAATCAGAGAGCGAGCACCCAACCTGTGAACTGTTAATCTGTAGAGAAGAGAGAAAAGTAAACACACTGCTGCATTTCTGTAACTGATTTATATGTAATCAGTCCTAAGAGGTACTAAAAGGGATGTAAGGACATGAAACATTTTCTCTATAAGTAACATAGCAACAACTAACTTGTTACAGCAAATAAAAACAAAACTGCACACAATATGAACGGCTCTGTTAATATCACACATCCCTACTTGGCAGAGTTACACATCTTTAAACTATGGTAAATATACATATACATGCTTTACCCAGTGTCTTCTGCAGGTTTGAGACTGAAGTTGACTTGGCTCTGAGAGGGATGACCTGCCAGGTTGTACTTCACCTTCACACAACCCTCTGCTGCTTCTGAACTCTGACAGAACATTAAAGTGTTTGAAATCAGTAATTTAAAAAATCACTGTCGTTATATTTTTCAAAACAAATCTAATGATTACGAGTTAGTGCAGGCACTACCTGTCCAGTGAGCTGGGCGTAAACCAGTGACCTCTGACCCTGGAAAATAGCAGTGATTGGTGGAGAGAGAACAGTGGCAGACACTCCTTTAGGTAAATCCCACATGACTGAGATGTCAACCACAGCTGGTTGCAGAGAAAACCTCAGCGACTGCATCACCTGATGAGCAAAAATGGAAATAGAAAGTTGAGAGAGGAACTGTGGTTTTGTAAAATGTGTTAATATACATTTCTTATCCTATCCTGTATGCCTTTCAGAAGAAAGCTATTTTTTATTTTGTCTTACTTTGGGTTGCATCCTGTCAGCTCCACTGATGAACTGAGCATGACCTCCTCCATTCTTGGCCAAACCATTAATAAGAGCAGTGCTGGCTCCTTCTCCAATCCCAAAGGAGAAACACCTACAATACAGTTGTTTAGTTTTTCCACACAAACACATTAAAACATGGAACATTTTGTGGGTAATGTGTGGGTGTTTGCTATCTTTTGTTCTGTTGTGGTTTCACCTGTGGGAACTTGAATTCCTCATCACTAGTTGCAGAATTTCTTTGGTATTCCCCACCTCTCCATCAGTGAAGACAAATAGCTAGGGAGGAGAGTTTACACAGAATGTGTTGTGTAATGGTACGACAGGTGGCTTTGACAGTGAATTGTCATGAACAACAGTGGTACATGAAGTATGAGTATGACACGCCCCTTTGTTTAAGGTTCTTCTTGTCATACTGTAAGTTGAATAGAGGAAGAAGTTCAGTGGAGGCATTTGGAACTGAGTGGTTAAGATACGTCAAGCTGCTAAGTATAATATCTGTCAAACACTCCAGATAAATACATTCTTTAAGTCGGTATTAGGCAAGACTCACCCTTTACAAATAAATGTCTGTTTCATTTTAAAGACCTGAACATTACTTTCCACTTTCACAAAAAGGAGAATGTGTGGCAACAACAGCTGTAGATGGAGCCCCTGAAGACTGTCTCCTTAGTCCCTTCCCTACACCCAGTGTGGTAATTACTGCACTAATCATAGTCATAGTGTCAAATATTATTTGGCACCGTGCATTTTGATCATCACACCAATGAATCAGTTGATCTCAAATGTTGAGTTTTTACTGGAATGGGATTGTTGTTCATCCAGTTCCTTATTTTGTGTGTTTGCATGTGGTGGCTTGTGCCTGTATGTGTGGGTGTATTACTTGTCTTGGCTGATTGGGAATACAGGGCTGGCTGTAAATGTGTTTGAGAGGCTCAAGGATCTCAGTTCCTCCAAGATCAGCGGTCATCTCTTCAACCTTCTTCAGAGCCTCCTCCATCGTCGTCTCACTGTACTCCACACTCTTACTGTTATCAGAAACACACAAACAGAGGAGGTCAGGAGGTAGATGTTTGGAAATGCATTTCGTGTAGAGGGAGTGACTCACGGGAAGATGTGTTCATATGAGGACCCAAAACTGTAGATGTTGAAATAGCAGCCCATTGGTAAACTCTTCAACAGGAGCAGTAAAGTGTCCTTAAAGAAACAGATGAAGGTTAGTTAAGGCAGCTGTGTGAGAATAAGACAAAGTAAGTTGTGATGGAGTAAACTCTTGTATACCCTGGCACTGGCAATACGAGTCTCTTGCTGGTTGCTGTCATTCATAGGACAATCCATACTCCCAGATCGATCCAGTAAGAAAATAAATTCTCCACATGAGGCGACTGAAGACATCACAGACTGAGGGAACTCAGGATACAGACTCACCATCACTACTGGATCACCCATCAGAGTGCCTGAAACACAGAACAAAGACATGCTAATACAGGCCAATATCAAACCCACTGTTTTATTATGATACATGGAACAAATATCTCCTTTTTTTGTTTATTTCATTACAATATGTTGAACATACTAAGCTTGTTAGCATACAGTAGTAACAACTTTGCTAGTTTGACCTCACCCGGCTTGGCAGAGGCCTGTCCTGCCTCTACCACAGCAGTGGGCTGGTGGGCATCTGTGTAATAAATCAGCAGTTCAACATCTCTGTCAAACTTGTGTCCTGCAGCCAACTTCACCTATGGTTCATAAAAAACATAAAGTTATACATTTTGTTTTCAGTACTGAAGAACAATCACATGCAGCAGACACGTTATTAGTCGACCTACCGTGACCTGGGTTTTCTCTGCATTGAGGTACTGGAGAGGATCCAGAGAAGAGCTGGACTCTACTTTAGAGATTGGACGAGGAGACGACACTCGAGCAGAGAAAGACAGACTGTAGGGAACCAGAGAGGGTGGAACAGACGTCACCTGGACACTGGCACCTTCACTTCCTGTAAACAAGGTCAGACAGGTTAGAAATTCTGTAATAAAAGGTGTTACACACAGAAAGTCCTCAACCTGGCGCCCCTGTCATAAAACAAAGCATGATGAAAAGACACCGCTCTGCCAGGTCCTTATACTTTCTATTCTTCTTCCTACTTCCTACTTAATCGGGTAGTGTCAGTGTGAAAAAGATATTTGTTTCAGGAGAGAATCAGGAACATTTAAAACATTTCTGTGAAGAGATGTGTGGTGCACGATGCTTAAAGGTTCCTGATTAATGTATTGGTTTGTTTTCCTACCCTGAGGTTGGTATCGAGGGTTGAGCACAGCAGGGAGACAAAACCTCAGTCCGTCATCAGCCTGCACAGCCAGCTCAGTGACATACTCCAGCCTGATGGAGGCGCTCTCTCCTGGAGGAAGACTCCCCACACTCAGAGAAAATATATCTGGACTCTGGTCACTCTCCTCCAATAGAAAGGCCTGCTGACCGGAGCTCAGTGCATCATCATACTCCTCACGAGCCTGAAATACAGACAACAGATACTCTCTGTGTAACATTCACTATATTTACTGTTTTTATTTCCTTTATACAGAGTCAATGTTTTCTGTCCAGCTCACCTGCTGTTTCTCCTTCACCTCAGCTACAATCTGTGTTTGTCCAATGACAGCACTGAAATGACAAACAGCAGCATCTCCAGGTAGAGGGAAGACAAAAACTGCCTCTATTGGTTTGTCCTCCTTGTTCTCATAGAGCAGAGTGGAGACCACTGTAGCCACATGGTCCCTGACCTCCAGCTCCACCTCGATGCTCTTCAGAGGAACTGACCAAGAAACAAATAAAAAGACAGCACATAAATACAGGGTGAGAACTTCTGTGTATTCATTGGGTAAAACAATAAAACTGTATCTGTTGATCATATAAAACAAAGAAATGAGTCAATAATACAGCAAATCAATGATTTATGACTGTTTTCTAATAGTTCTGTACCTGGTTCCTTCTCAGGAGTCAACAGACCACAGCAGTTCATCCTCGTACCTTTGTAACAAAAATCCTCAAGGCAGTTTCAGGACTTCCTACTGTAATAATAAATGCTGCTTATAGTTACTGTACATTCTGTTTTATGTTACATGCCTATGTATGCCTCTTACAAAATGCTTCAATTATCTTAATCAGACTTTGATTTAACATTCTCAAATTCAGGATCCTCTGAACTTTATTATTATTCTTACACTATAATTCCTTAATCTCATAATAAACTTCTTTAAAAGAATGACAACACACTTTTACTGCTGCATCATTCTTTTACTTTCACTTTGTTTTTTTCTAATTTTTGTCGATGACAGCAGAAGTGACCACTCGTCTGTGGCTCAGTGTTTTGTGCTGTAATTAATATTCTTTAAAATAAACACTCAGTAAAGTAAAGCTCACCGCTGATGATCAGTGTTTACTGTCCTGGGCAGATTTACCGCACATCACCAGCTGTAGGTCCACACCCACAGAAGCTGCAGCTCATGAACAGGCCACGCCCAGAGGAGACGCTCGATGTACATACAAGAGACCACCGGGCGGGTGGAGCTTGATTTAAGAACTTTGTACTCTTACAGTGGGTCTACTTTTTTTTTTTTTTTTTTTTTTTTTTGCTGCTGTCTAATAGACACAACATTGACCTTCTTCTACAATGCAACATTTTCACTTTTTAAAGCAAGTTGCTGAAACATTGCAATTTCCAGTTAGTTTCAACTTGAAACATTAAACGTGTGCTGAACTTTTTAAAGTTTCCTAATATTTCCTAGCAGTTCAGATAATTAAAAAAATATTGTCACAAACTTCTGCAGCTCTGTTATCATAAGGAAAAGTAGAGAAAGTCGTTCCTGCCAACAACTACCACTCTGTTTAATGACTATTTTGACAGTACAGAGCTCTGCTGTAGTTAAAGTATTTTTGTCTTTGCACATTCAACCTTAATTTTTCAGATTTCACTGCCTGAGTGTAAGTTATAGAAATTATTCTGTATTCGTCATTGTTCTGCTGGATGTCTGTGTGCATGGCGCCATCTGGTGTCTGGCATGTGTACCTCTGTCTCCAAATCCTCCAATTTCTGGTTTTCACAGGGAAAAAATGACCAAAGCTTTAAGGCTATTTGTTCAATTTTGTTTTGACAAAACCAAAGTGTGTTTCGGTACAACTCTTATCTGGAAGTAGATTTGTTGGGCTAATAAAGCGTTTTAACAAAGTCAACACCCACTGTTTAAAGTTTGACCAAAACCTACTGTACCCAGCGTCCTCCACAACAATTACAATAGCATAAAAATGTTGTGCAAACAGTGTTTTCAGTCTTGATTCTGGTTCCACAATATCAAAATAAGAAGGTTATTGTACTTGACTGCTACCAGAGCTTAACAGTGTAAACTCAGGGTTGTTTTTCTACAACAAACTACAAACACTTTACTTTCTGCTACACAACAATGCAAGTATTGTAACTGAGGAATGAATCAGGATCAACCTAGTAATGAATGAACCATTGATCAAGTAAAGGTAATTGTCATTAACACTAGTAGTATGATGTGTCACTGTTCTTAAAGGTGCCAGAAACAGTAAGTAAGTGTTACCGAGTGTTGTGTCTTGTTTGTTTACTGGTTTAGCTTGTTGAACTGCACAGTAATGCATTGATGCATTCAGAGGTACTTCTACTTATAGCAAAGTAGTTTTTATGCAAGTATCTGAAATTTTACTTGAGAGTTTAGTTTGTGTACTGCTATTATCTTATATTATTATTTATTTGTATATATGAAAGTTACAGGTCTGGACATTGAAATTTATACAACGAAATCTTTAAGCAGCAAAGCAGAAGAACTTTTTTATCCTGTTACACAGCTAATCCTAGATCAATGACACATTCGTATTAAGGCACAAACTATTACAGAGGTAGATAAGACAACATGTAACATGCATTAAAAGGTCTTAGGATGGAGTAACTCTGTCTTTGTGTATCAGTAATGGAGGAGATGCAAGTAAAATGAAAACTTTAGAGCCCCAATGAATCTTTCTGCACGCTGCAGCCCAACAGTGCATTTCCAGCTTCCACACACTCTGTCACTAATGGTGCTGAGAAAAAAACAAGCAAAAGAAAAAGTTATCTTCCAAGTAGTTGATTTTCACCAGCACACACTGATAAAAACAGATCAACATTAGTTATCATGGTATTACCATTCTGAGCATGAATCCATGACACTGCCTTCATAGCCAGAAGTTCCCACTCTTCCTTAGCATCTGTCTTAAAACCATGAAGCCAGATCAGAGCCAGAATGGTGCGCCACACTTACCTAAAACACCATACCAAACAAAAATAAAAAAAGAGGATTTAAAATGAAGAGAAACATACAGAGTGAGCAAAGATAAAATATCAAGAGGAGAAACTGAATGGTTTTGATTTGCTTTTAACAGCAGTAACAATATTTCCTAAATAAAATATAATCACAAATACAAATGCTTTCACGGGAGCTATTCATAGATGTGTTTAATGCCTGTTATAAACAAGTAGTTCAAAATAACACTTGAGGGGATCAAACCAACTTTCTGCTTCATGAAATCTGTCTGCAAATCAAGGCTGTTTTAAAATAAGTCACACTACTAATTATTTCTATTTGACTTTGACCCACCGATGCAGGCTTTGGCTTCTCCACCTCCTCACTGGTCTTTCCCAGTGGTGATCAACAACTGAAATCAATATAAAAGTGGTTTAACATGGTTAAAATAGATTAGACAGAAGTCAGGTTAAAGTTATCTGACTATACAATTTTCCACTGCGTTCTACAGCAAAACCTGCCAAATTATAAACATATTATGGTTTTTCAGCAAAAGACTTGGGGGAAATTATTCAAACTTGGCAAAAAAATTCCAGTTGAACTACTTAAATTGCAGTGGCCAAATGTCAAAAATCAAGGTCACTGTGACCTTGTGTTCGGTGAATGTAGGAATAGACCAGTGTGTGTTCAGAAAGACAATGAGCTTTTTACTTACTCTGGGGTACAGCAGATATTGTGCAGCACATCATCACCCCTGAGATTAAGAGTAGGATATTAGCTGGGGCTACTGATAAAATAAATATCATATAACTTCACATATGCTAATAAACTGATAACTGAGAGCAATATTGCATGTGTGCAGTTGACTTATATAAAATCTTTTATATAAAAGGCTTTTTACAAATGCATCATTGGTAAAAGGAATATTTGGACAGTTATGGACATGTGCAGTACATTCTACAATATCGAAGTCCTATAAAAGCATCATATGAAAGAAGAACAAAACTGTATTAACTGTGGTATTACTTACAGCCCCAATTCTAAAAAGAGTTGTAGTACACACAGTACACTACACATAAATATGTGAGATTTACCTAAAACAGGTTTTCAAATTACTTTTTATATGGTATACAGCCATTTTATGTTATTAGACTACATCAGTAAAAAGACATTTTATGCAAAGGTCCCCTTCCGAAGTAGCAACGTTCAAGTTTAAAGTTGGCAACAATTAAGCATTTTTACAAAACTCAGCTGATTAATAAAGTAACGCTGGCACTGATCACTAGATGTCAGTACACACATATGGTGATACTTGACATGTCTTTAATAAATAGAGCATTTCCAGCTACTCACTCCCTTCTTTCACATGCCTTTTTTTCACACAAGCATAGCTTAACATGGCTGTTATTAATAAAAACATTATAAATCAATATAGTGACATAATGAAGGATAATGCTTAAAATAAATCAAGGTGTGTGTTCTTCTTCCCTGTCATTTAACCTGGTCTATCATGTGTAAGTTTTATGTACGTTTCATTGTATTTTATTGTATTAAGGGACGGTGTCGTGGTCTTTATCGTCCAACATGCGTAGACAGAAAAATGCACTCACTGGGTGCTGGAACATTTCTGTGCACCAGAGGTCCTTGAATTATCTCTTTGTTGCCTTTGTTGACAGCAATGAAGGCAGTGTAGGCACTGCTCACTCCTGATTGGACGCTGAGCTCCACCACTTTCTTCCTCAATCCCTCATCCACCTCTTCTTCATCTTCCTTTTGCTCCACCTCCAGGGAGCGAATCAGAGAGCGAGTAGCCAACCTGTGAACTGTTAATCTGTAGAGAAGAGAGAAAAGTAAACACACACACACATTTCTATAACTGATTTATTTCTAATCAGTCCTAAGAGGTACTAAGAGGTATGTAAGGACATGAAACATTGTTTAAATATATGTACAGTATAAATAAATGCTCCTACATTTTCTCTATAAGTAACATAGCAACAACTAACTTGTTTCAGCAAATACAAACAAAACTCTGCACAGGATATGAACGGCTCTGTTAATATCACATATCCCTACTTGGCAGAGTTACACATCTTTAAACTATGGTAAATATACATATACATGCTTTACCCAGTGGCTTCTGCAGGTTTCAGACAGAGGTTGACTTGGCTCTGAGAGCAATAACCTGCCAGGTTGTACTTCACCTTCACACAACCCTGTGCTGCTTCTAAACTCTGACAAAGCATTAAAGTGAAATCAGTAATTTAAAAAATCACTATTGTTATATTTTTCAAAACAAATTTAATGAATACGAGTGAGCGCTGGCACTACCTGTCCGGTGAGCTGGGCGTAAACCAGTGAACTTTGTACATGTTAATGATGAATGCACAGCAAAGTTAGCTATGGAGTTCCACAGGGATCTGTGCTTGGACCGATTCTTTTCACTCATAGATGTCTCCCTTAGGCAATATTATTAGGAAACACTCACATTGCAACACTGCACATTGTTATGCAGATGATACCCAGTTATATTTATCTATGAGACCAGGAGAAACTAATCAGTTAGTCAAACTTCAAGCATGCTTATAAGACATAAAGGCCTGGATGTCCTCCAATTTCCATCTCCTAAATCCAGACAAGACAGAGGTTATACTGTTTGGGCCTAAAAATCTCAGAGGCACTATGTCTAATCACGTCCTCACCCTTGATGACTTAGTATTGGCCTCAAGTAATACTGTAAGACATCTCTGAGTTATCTTTGATCAGGATATCTCCTTCACTTCATACATCAAAGATATCTCTAGAACTGCCTTTTTTCACCTGAGAAAGACTGTTAAAATTAGGAGCATCCTGTCCCAAAGTGATGCTGAAAAACTAGTGCATGCATTTGTTACTTCCAGACTGGACTATTTTAATTCATTATTAATAGTTTGTCCCAATAGCTCATTAAAAAGGCTTCAGTTATTCCAAAATGCTGCAGCCAGAGTTCTGACTGGAATTAGCAAGAGAGATCATATTTCTCCTACGTTAGCTTCTCTCCATTGGCTCCCTGTAAAATCCAGAATTGAATTTAAAATTCTTCGCCTCACTTATAAATCCCTTAATAATCAAGCTCCATCTTATCTTAAAGACCTCATAGTTCCATATCTTCCAAGCAGAACTATACGTTCTCAGGCTGCAGGTTTACTTGTGATTCCTAGAGTTTCCAAACGTAGAATGGGAGGAAGAGCCTTTAGCTACCAAGCCCCTCTCCTATTCACTTGCAGTCCCTGCTAATGATAATTCCATTTACCTGCCATCTACCTGGTCATCCCACCTGTGAGGAGTTAAACTCCTGCCAGTCACTACTCCACCATCTGCACTCACTTTTAAGTTGTGACTTTTGCATCACCTGTGGAAATAAGACTTTGCTGCAGGGAGTTGCCTTGTGTCTGCTTGTGGGACCTCTTGGGTTCCTGTATTTGTATCTGTCTGCAGTTGTTTCATTTTGGTGTTAAATGCTAAAAACTCTTTACCTTGTTATTTTGGGGCAGTTAATAGGCTGTAGAAGCTCATCTTGTTACCTATTGTAACAGAAAACAAAGATTTGCATTTGCAATTTAGCATTATCTTTGGAATATGCACATATAATGTTACAGTGTGTGACTATGACTGTGTTATTAAACATCAAATCAAGTAACGAGTTATTATCTATTATTAATATATATATATATATATATATATATATATATATATATATATATATATATATATATATATATATATATATATAATATATTTACAATAACTATTATTTATTTAACATATAAAAAACATAGCATAAGTAAATTTGTGTCACAGCCAGTTTTATTGCGCACTATGCACATTTTGTTTATTCATTATCTGACCAAACAGAATATGTACACAGCACCTTAACACTGTGGGGATTTTGTTTTAAGCTCTACACCTTTATATTTTTTTCTGCTGCGTTTAAGAGTCATGTTCGGCTGAAATACAAGGAAAACGCTGCCTACCTTTAGAAGAAAGTGTCTGAGACAACTGGCAGTTATCCAACCAGTAGAGAGAGAGGGAGATGCAACTGTGACAATAACTGGAAGTCCTCAGTCACGCCTGGGAATGATTTGATTAAACCAGCGACGGGGTGGACCCTACACTGGCTTTACTGTAACTCAGTGACCAAGGGCAGCACAAATCTGTAACTGTATCACAAAACAAACTGATCAATGAAACTGCTTTAAAATTTTATGATGCAAACTAAACAAATTAAGATAAAAAAAAAGTTCAACCTAACCTTCAGTAAAAGGAGGTGTTGGAAGAAGTACTCAGATGAAGTAGGCTTTGTTCATTTCACATTAATGTCTAGAGTCCTATGATCTTTCTGTAGTTTTCATTTTCAGCTTCAGCTCCGCCACTTTTGTTCATGTGTTCTGGAAAAGTATGAGCGTGTTTAGGGTTTTATCTGGGGAAAGCTGAATTCTTCTTTATTAGAGGACATTTATTTCAAATGTTAAAGGAGTCCTCAACTGTTTGGTGAGATCTGCTTCCAGTAAACAACCCTCCTTACACTGGTGATGTAATTAAAAAAGAAAGAGAAGAAATATATTAAATGGAACAAATGGCCCCTGATCTGTCCACACCCTCATCTGTTCCCATGAACAGTATGTTCAAGGCCATTCAGCACAAGACCTATCGATTTCCTAATTAGCTACTGCAGCCACAGGAAGCATCACATGCTTAATTTGATCACATTTCCACGTTAAATGCGCAATGTCCACAAAATGAGCTTAGAATTTAAATGGATTATAGAACTGAGACACTTTGTCTGTGTGTGCATTTGTTTTGTGTGATCGCTTGAAAATGTGTGTGTGCTGTAAAATACGTCCATCTGTAAATAAAAGATTAATTAAATGAGCAAGATGAAAACATGAGCTTCAAAGAATCATACTACTTTAGGTCTTGTACTTGTAAACGTCTTAAGCTTAAATAATAAAAAATCTATTGTCTTGATGAAGGAGCCACATATTGCTTGTAGAAACTGTGTTACCTTAGTGATATGTGTCGTATGTTGTTTGTGTGCACCACCTCCATGGTACTCTGGTTGTACTCTCTTACTATAATGGATGAGTACTCACAGTGCATGTAAACATGGCCAGTGCACAGATACCCAGAGAAAGTGCCTTTTGAACACTTTGAATGATAATGCATTTAGTGATGAGCAAAAACTGACAAGAAATACAAAATGCACGTCTCTTCTTTGTATTCATGCACGAAAGATGTTTCTGGTGTAGCGGTTTATTTTGTAGTGAAACAGTTTCTACCACAAAACAACATTAGAGCAGTGTTTGAGAAGTTAAGTGAGAGCAACTAGAGATTTTTTCTTATGTCAAAATGTTTTGTTAATCATCCATTTACATTTAGACATTTATAATAATAATGAATACTTTATTAGCTGATGCTTTCATCCAAAGTACAAATACATGTAGCTTCTTTAGTCTGAGGAAAGTTGGTTGCAGTCCTCAAATGTATCCACTAGGATGCTCTCACTTCTGACCTGTCTTAAATAAGTTTATGAACAACACCTTGACATATTATATCCACCAGGGACACCACACCTAATCCTTTTTGGGGCTACCAAGGGTTATAGAAAATGTAACTATTAAATAATGATGATTGTAATCTACTTACACCCTATCAAATATCGTAAAAAGAGAAATCACCCTAGGAGATAAATGTGAGGTCTCCACCCAACTTCCCTCAGATTGAATGAGCTACTTAAACGAGCAGCACTTTCAGATATCCTCATCTAGATGACTGTGAATCTTCACTGACATTAAAGCAGCAAAGGAAAAGAACCATGTTCTATCATGTTGACTAATCCGAGATCAGTGAGGCACAGTGCATATATGCAGTATTAAGGCATCAAGGCACATATTATGGCACAAGTAGATGAAAAGTAACATGTAATTTAAAGGTTGTAGGTTGGTTGGATAGCATTTGTATAACAGTCCTGACACAGAAGCCAGAAAATCTTCATTTAAAGCCCTAGTGAATCTTTCTGCACACTGCAGCCCAACAGTGCATTTCCAGCTTCCACACACTCTGTCACAAATGGCACTAGGGGAAAAAAAAACACAAAACAAATCATTATAAAACAGCTGATTTTAACCAACACTGTTAAATATAGATCAACATATATTATCATTACCATTCTGAGCTTGAAGCCACGACACAGCCTTCAAAGCCAGAAGCTCCCACTCTTCCTTAGCATCTGTCTTGAAACCATGAAGCCAGATCAGAGCCAGAATGGTGACCCACACTTCCTGACTGACCTAATACACCAGATTAATAGAGATGTTTTACTTTCCAACAACTTGAGAACATTATGAAGTAAAATATGATACCTAAATACTTTTACAATATGGAAAATGCGCGACAGGACAGGGTTAGAGGATGAACTGCATGAGGAGGAAGAGGAGGAAGAGCTTGGACTGATGAGAACTTATAGACCCTATATGTTGTAGGATTAGATTCTCTTAGATGTCTAAGTGACCTTCTGAAGAAATTGTTTAGCTGTGTGGGTATGTGAGCTCATTCTTTCATGGTTCATGGTACATTCATTGGCAGAACCACTACAGCAATACCTAAAGTGTTTGAGATAAATATATTACACAACTTTTATAATAATACTGTTGTTTTTCCCTTGTAGGGATGATATTTACTAAATGTTATGACTGAATTGTGTAGTATTAATCATATTTTACAGTCCTATCATTAATTTTTATCATCATTGACTTTGACCCACCGATGCAGGCTTTGGCTTCTCCACCTCCTCACTGGTCTTTCCCAGTGCAGCAGCCAGAGCTGCATCTAGCAGCCAGCAGCCAGACGCCTTCTGGAGGGACACCAACTGCAGCAAAGGGTCTCTGGGGGGCTGCTCAGGCAAACCGGTTTCTGAAAAGAAAATGAAAGAAATTGCAAATAATTTTACATAAAATAAATAAATGGTTAATGTGATAAGTAGGTTTTGTGTACAGTGTCTGCCTATATACAGTGGGTATTTAGCATGTGACTACTCCACAGCGACGCAGATATTACATATCTACAGGTGGCAATACCAAAGAATACAGTACCATTTAGTTTTGGAGAGTGGCGGCAATCAGCATCATCTGTCTGGAGAGACTTCTCACGTGGCTTCAAGAAGGCCCTGACCTTTTTCTTAAAATTAGAAAAAAAGTTTGTGGTCCTTGAAGACTTTCCTTTGATATAAGACACTGTTGAAGGAGAAGCAGAATAACCACAACCTGACATGTTGGAGCTTATGCCTTTGTGTCACAGGACATTTTCTTCAACAAACAACTATTATAAAAATACAAACACAAAAGAGCATTTTTGTTACATTTACATTTAAATTTAGTCATTTAGCAGACACTTTTATCCAAAGCGACTTACAAGTGTCGTGTGTTGTAAAATATTTCTTCACAATGAACAGGAGGTAGTTTGCACCATGAGTTTTTCATACTTTTTCCTGATTGATAGTGATGCGCTTTTTAAGATCATTACTAAATATGTGTCAAGAAATATGGTACTGTAGTATTTTTTTACTGCAAGTATTGGTGGACTTTCTATTTTGTCAAATGGTTTGACCTGATGCTGATCATCAGTTACTACAATTCTTCCTAATATCACAGACTACCCACACTACAAACCAAATGCAAATGTCAATACAGAATTGACTATATCTGAACATCTTACATGCTAAATACTAGTAACAAAGATTGGCAATCCATCCAATCTTTGTTACCAGGTTTATGTTATAAGAACAGCCAAGTGCTACTTACAATGGCAACTTTGTTCTTCAATTGTGTCAGATCTATAACGCGGGTTTTCGTCTTTGGTTAACATTAGAAGAAAAAGAGAGAGAACATAACACCACAACAGCAAAACTAAGAAATTGCATTAACCAAATGTTTGTCACAAAATTGTTAGCACAACTGATGGATTTGTTCAAAATCAAATAAAATCATTTGTATTACATTAAGAGAAAGAGAGAACGTCAAACAAAGCCAGTACTGACAAAACCATGTAATTTGTAATACAAGGAAATCACGTTACACCAGGTGTATGTTATAAGGCTGAGGTTACTCTTTGTCTCTTTTTGGAAATGGACTAAAGCACATTGCTGCCGTCAATCAAACCATCACTTCCATCATAACAAAAATACATTAAATGCTCAGAGTAAGTAAGATCCTATTGGCCTGCTGGGTAATAGAGCTTTGACTGTGAGGTTTCTAAACCAGCTAGTAATGCCATAGAACATGAAACTGAGTCAATCGTGGATTCTACAACAGAGATTTGCAGCATGTGTGTGCCACCTAGGATACCCATTCACCTAGACATTTATATGGAAGACCTGTCTGATGTGAGATTTGTTGTTTCTGACTGACCTGGAATCTAATGCCTCTGTTCGGTTTCACAGTATGTACACTGCAAAACTCATCATACCAACACTGACTTGTTACCTATTTAATCAAATAGACTATTACCACTTAATCAGAAAAGATTGACCCTCAGCTCAACTACTGAGAATGTTTAAATAAAGAGTTGAGAAAGTCAATGCCCATCAATAATAACTTTTTTTAAAATTTTTACTCACCACACAAGCAAACTAGAAAAAAAACAGAGAACAAAATATGTTACATGTTTACTATTAGTAAAAAAATACCTTGTAAAAATGTGTATATTGGAGAAGTAAGAAATTTACAAAATTAGAAACTGTCGCTTGTGCCACAGCAAACAATGACAACATCTGGTTATTTTAAAAAGTATGGCAAGATATTGTTCCTCCAGAATTTTTAGAGGCCACTGTATGACCGTAAACAAATGTGTGTTCAGATCCTATTCAGCATTTCACTAACTTGTTCACAGCCAACAGGAACTGTAATACTTACATTGTTTTAAACCTGGACTATAGGCTTGCATCATCACTTTAAGAAACAAAATGAGGTAGAAGGTAAAAAGATTATATGATAATACATAAAATATAATTAAATACATTTCTGATGTTATCAGAATAACTTACATGTGTCCAAGTACTTACAAAAAATGACATAAAATATTATTTAATATAAGATGTTCCAGTATTTAAAGGCATATCAACAAACACACAGGTTTGTGTGCAGAATTAATATTTAGTAATATCAAGTATAAAAATACTAGTTATTTTTATACTTGTAAAATGTTATTTTTACAATAATTAAGCAGGACAGCATGGTATTTAAGTAGCATTAACACTGTGATACAATAATCTGTAGTCAGTTATAGTAACTTTAAAGTTGAAGTTTGAAGAAGATAAGTCTTTAAATAACCTTTGGAAAAATACTCACTGTATGCTGGAACATTTCTGCGCACCAGAGGTCCTTGAATCTCTTTACCATCACTTTTGTTGACAGCAATGAAGGCAGTGAAGGAGCTACTCACTCCTGATTGGACGCTGAGCTCCACCACCTTCTCCTTCAACCCCGCATCTTGCTGTCCACTATACTCTCTCTCCTCCATCTCCAGGGAGCGAATAAGAGTCAGAGCACCCAACCTGTGGACTGTTAATCTGCAGACAGGAGTAAACACAGGTGGAGCTTCATGTGTGTGACTACAAAATAAAAATAAACATTATATTTAGCTTAGCATGTGCTAAGAGTGACATGTGTTTGACGGGAGCCTGTCTTACCCAGTGTCCTCTGCAGCTTTCAGACTGAAACGGAGCTGGTTCTGAGAGAGATGACCTGCCAGGCTGTACTTCACGGTCACACAGCCCTCTGCTGCTTCTGAACTCTGACAGAGCAGTACAGTAGTAGAAACCATGTCTCTACTGTAATACTAAACATGATGAATACATACTGTATAAGTAGATGGTGCTGCTCCCACCTGTCCAGTGACCTGCACATAAACCAGTGACCTCAGACCCTGGAAAAGTGCTGTGATTGGTGGAGAGAGGACAGTGACAGACACTCCTTTTGGTAAATCCCATGTGACTGAGACATCCTGCACAGCTGGCTGCAGAGCAAATCGCAGCGACTGCATTACCTGGTAAATAAAAACATTTTTTTAACACTTAATAGATGCACTGACTTTTTACTTACTGGATCAATGATTTGTTGCTGTGCTTCTTCTATATGTTTCCCACTTGCAGTTCCTTGTCACCACAACTAAGTGTTTGTCTTTTTTCTCTCTCTTCTCTCCTAAAATGGAGTTTTTCCTCTCTGCTGTTAACTAGTGCTTGCTTAAGGTGGGCTTGACCTTACTATGCTGAGTGTCTACAGATGATTTTTGTTGTGATTTGGCATTATATAAATACATTAAATTAAACAGAACTAAGTTGAATTCAATTGATTTAACTTTACAACCTGTTGAGCTGAATGTCTTTCTTACTTTGGGTTGCATCCTGTCATCCCCAGTGATGAACTGAGCATGACCTCTTCCTTCTTTGGCCAACCCATTAATAAGAGCAGTGCTGGCCCCTTCCCCAATCCCAAAGGAGAAACACCTACAATATAGTTATTATGTTTTAAACACACAGTACCAGAACATGAATCATTTTGTGGGAAATTTAAGGGTGTTGTGTTTTGTTCACCTGTGGGAACCTGAATTCTTCTTCACCAGATTTATAACTTCTTTGGTGTTTCCCACCTCTCCATCGGTAAAGACAAATAACTATAGAGGAAGTTTTACACATAAGTTACAATACACACAATAATTTACATAATTCACTCCAGCACAACTCCAGCATCCACTATGACCTCAAAAATAGGGCCTAGTACTTCCTTGACTTTCAGTGGTAATGGCTTAATCAATTTCTTTACAAACAAAATGCTAACTGCTAGAGAAGAAAATCCTCTCATAGGACGTCTCAGTTAAAAAGTCTCCAGGTTTTCCAAAATGCTGCAACCAGAGTTCTGATTGGAATTAGTAAGCAAGATTTTCCAAATGTAGAACTGGAGACAAAACCTTTAGTTATCAAGCACCTCTCCCGTGGAACAGGCTCCCAGTGCAATTACTGCCCATCCACCCGGTCCAGTGTTTTGTCTGCTGCTTGTTATTGTTTTCACTGCTTGCTGTTCTTTACTCTCTCTTCTTTCCACTCAACCCACCCGTCTAAGGCAGATGGCCACACACCCTGAGTCTGGTTCTGCTGGAGGTTTCTTCTGCACTGTCGTCTTGGGCATGCTCAAGTGTAAAGTCTTAAACCTCACACTGTAAAGTGCCTCATGATGACACTAAATAAACTTAACTGAAATTGATTGAATTGAAAAACATATCCACATACAGTATAATCATGTACAAAAGTTAGTACAAACTCTATTAATTCTGTGTTTTGTTTTGCGTGTGTATATGTGTACGTGTTTGTGTGTGTGTGTAAAAAAAATAATAAAAATCATCATCTGATCATAGCAACAGCAACATGTACATTTTTTAAGGTGTCATTAATTATTTTACAACAATGTGTCCTAACAGAAATAAATGTGAACAAACATTTCATGCAGTGCAGCAGCATGTTTCACAATGGAGCTTTGAGGCGCAGATTAAATAATATTGAATCTGGCTCTGAATTCAAACACATTATGGTGATGAGATGCAATTCATTGTTTATTTTAGTCTCTCTATGACATTTGTTGAAGAAAAAACCCAGTAAGACAGCACAATCTTAGAGCAGAAGCATAGTGTTAATGCCATGTTTACCTACACAAGATTATTCTGCAACCAGTGTAACTTATGTATGGGTGTGCAGCCATTTGTGTATGTGTGGGTGTATTACTTGTCTTGGTTGATTGGGAATGCAGGGCTGGCTGTAAATGTCTTTGAGGGGCCTAAGGATCTCAGTTCCTCCCAGATCGGCAGTCATTTTCTCAACTTTCTTCAGAGCCTCCTCCATCGTCTTTTCACTGTACTCCACACTCTTACTGTCATCAGAAACACACAAACAGAGGAGGTCAAGAGGTGAATAGTTATCTAGTGCTACTAATGTACAGAACATTCAAATTCAAATTAAAACCAGGTTTTTATAGTATAACAGAAATTATTTTCCTGAACATGTGAACTCTTTAACTGTATTTACTATTTTGTAAGAAGAACACAATAAAAAAGGTTGAGGTTTTTCTAATTCACTAAATATCTGGTGTTCATCAAAAAAAAAACAAAACAACATGCATAAAACTAACAGTGTGGATGTGTGGAAGCACATGTGGCTATTTTAAAACCTGTGTCTGCAGTATACATTTATATTTCTAAAAAAAGATTTGATGGCACCTACTGGCCACTGTACTCACGGGAAGATGTGTTCATAGGTTGAACCAAAACTGTAGATGTTGAAATAGCAGCTCATTGGTAAACTCTTCAACAGGAGCAGTAAAGTGTCCTTGAAGAAACAGATGAAGTTTAGTTAAGGCAGCTGTGTGAGAATAAGACAAAGTATGTTGTGATGGAGTAAACACTTGTATACCCTGGCACTGGCAATACGAGTCTCTTGCTGGTTGCTGTTGTTCAAAGGAAAATCCATACTCCCAGATCGATCCAGTAAGAAAATAAATTCTCCACATGAGGCGACTGAAGACATCACAGCCTGAGGGAACTCAGGATACAGGCTCACCATCACTACTGGATCACCCATCAGAGTGCCTGAAACACAGCAGAAAGATATGCTAATACAGGCCAATACCAAACTCACTGTTTTATTACAATACATAGAACTAATGTCTTCTTTAATCCTTTATTTCATTACAATATGTTTATTTCATTACAATATGTTTATTTCATTACAATATGTTGAACATACTAAGCTTGTTTACATACAGTAGTTACAACTTTGCTAGTTTGACCTCACCAGGCTTGGCAGAGGCCTGTCCTGCCTCTAGCACAGCAGTGGGCTGGTGGGCATCTGTGTAATAAATCAGCAGTTCAACATCTCTGTCAAACTTGTGTCCTGCAGCCAACTTCACCTACAGCACATAAAATACACTCATAACTATGAATATATCTATATATATTCTTCTGAGTACTGAAGAACAACCACATGCAGCAGACACGTTATTAGTCGACCTACCGTGGCCTGGGTTTTCTCTGCATTGAGGTACTGGAGAGGATCCAGAGAAGTGCTGGACTCTACTTTAGAGATTGGACGAGGAGACGACACTCGAGCAGAGAAAGACAGACTGTAGGGAACCAGAGAGGCTGGAACAGACGTCACCTGGACACTGGCACCTTCACTTCCTGTAAACAAGATCAGACAGGTTAATCAAAAAGATATTACACACTGAAAACAGTTTATGTCATTCTGGATGATCAGGTTAACTTATAGTTCCTCTTATTTTCTATGGATCTTTTTTATTGGATATTTATTTATTTAAGTCATTTTAGTGAAATTTAGATCTCTTTCAGGAGGAAAGTGGGGTCTGAATACAATACATACAGTGAATACATACACTATATGTCAGATTGTTTTCCTACCCTGAGGTTGGTATCGAGGGTTGAGTACAGCAGGGAGACAAAACCTCAGTCCGTCATCAGCCTGCACAGCCAGCTCAGTGACATACTCCAGCCTGATGGAGGCGCTCTCTCCTGGAGGAAGACTCCCCACACTCAGAGAAAATATATCTGGACTCTGGTCACTCTCCTCCAATAGAAAGGCCTGCTGACCGGAGCTCAGTGCATCATCATACTCCTCACGAGCCTGAAATACAGACAACAGATACTCTCTGTGTAACATTCACTATATTTACTGTTTTTATTTCCTTTATACAGAGTCAATGTTTTCTGTCCAGCTCACCTGCTGTTTCTCCTTCACCTCAGCTACAATCTGTGTTTGTCCAATGACAGCACTGAAATGACAAACAGCAGCATCTCCAGGTAGAGGGAAGACAAAAACTGCCTCTATTGGTTTGTCCTCCTTGTTCTCATAGAGCAGAGTGGAGACCACTGTAGCCACATGGTCCCTGACCTCCAGCTCCACCTCGATGCTCTTCAGAGGAACTGACCGAGAAACAAATAAAAAGACAACACATAAATACAGGGTGAGAACTTCTGTGTATTCAGTGGGTAAAACGATAAAACAGTATCTGTTGATCATATAAAACAAAGAAATGAGTCAATAATACAGCAAATCAATGATTTATGACTGTTTTCTAATAGTTCTGTACCTGGTTCCTTCTCAGGAGTCAACAGACCACAGCAGTTCATCCTCGTACCTTTATAACAAAAATCCTCAAGGCAGTTTCAGGACTTCCTACTGTAATAATAAATGCTGCTTATAGTTACTGTACATTCTGTATAATGTTACATGCCTATGTATGCCTCTTACAAAATGCTTCAATTATTTTAATCAGACTTTGATTTAACATTCTCAAATTCAGGATCCTCTGAACTTTATTATTATTCTTACACTATAATTCCTTAATCTCATAATAAACTTCTTTAAAAGAATGACAACACACTTTTACTGCTTTAACACTTTTAAAATTTAAGTTTTTTTTTCTAACATTGACAGTCTATGGTTCCTATACAGTAAATACAACCGTAGTTAATATGTATGAAACACAGATGCATTTATCTTAAATATAATATCTACACAGCTGTTCCTATAAACACAACTACTTCTGGGATATTACTAAAATTATTGCAGTATTACTCACTCTTACAAGAATTTGTCGATGACAACAGAAGTGACCACTCGTCTGTGGCTCAGTGTTTTGTGTTAAAATAAACACTCAGTAAAGTAAAGCTTACCGCTGATGATCAGTGTTTACTGTCCTGGGCAGATTTACCGCACATCACCAGCTGTAGGTCCACACCCACAGAAGCTGCAGCTCATGAACAGGCCACGCCCAGAGGAGACGCTCGATGTACATACAAGAGACCACCGGGCGGGTGGAGCTTGATATAGGAACCTTGTCCCGTTTCAGCAGGGGTCTCAAACTCGCGAAGGCGGGGGCCCAATTGCGGCCCGCAGGACGCAATTGGGCCCCCGCCTTCATATAAAAGGTTTAACGTTAGTGCGGCGCTCGAGTTTTATGTTTGACACTTTACAGCAGGGGTGTCAAACTCAATTGCACAGAGGGCCAAAATCCAAAACACACTTTAGGTCCCGGGCCGAACAGGATAAACATTTATTGAACACATTAAAACTTTTAAAACTTTTTTTTAACATAAACCTTAAATAACTTTAACTTTAACTACTATTTTACTCTCCATAAAAATATATCCTGTCAAAATTATACAAATTCAAAATGTGAACATGCTGCATAACAAAACCTGGAAATATAAATAAAATTTGTGCTTTTCAGCAATAACAAATCAAATCATTCAGTCTTTGCTCTTCAGTCATTTTATCAGAGCTGCATCTGTTTTTGTCAACAAGTTCGTTTTTATTTGTTGTGAGGTTCTGTGTTGTGGAGATTCTCAGGATGGACTGTAGGTTCTCACCAGTGAGACGACTCCTGTGTGCTGTTTTGTTCGTCTTCATCACTGAGAACAGCTTCTCACATAGATTTGTTCTACCAAACATAAACAAGGTTCGAGCCTCATGTGGACGGAGCTGGGACATTTCTGCGGGAATGGAGTGAATAAACTGTGCGGGTCCTGCAGTGTCCTACTTTACCTTCAGTCATTACACTGCAGCTCCATCAGCTGAATCTGAATCTGCACGGGTCCAGTTTCCAAATCGACGGCAAAATGATTTTATTGTTCGTCAAAGTCACCAAAGCTCCGTGAACTCAGTTGATCAGCAAAGTGAGTATTTGTGAACACCGTTGTGCCGATATGGTTCAACATTACTTGGCATCCTGAGGACCAGCTTCATAATAACCTGCAGCATCATAAACTAGACTTGATTAACGTGGAATGTGTTCGGCAAGGCAGCTGAAGCGCTGCATTATGGGATCTGTAGTTTATTGTGTTAATAACAATAATATAGAAATGATCTCGCCGGATATAATTACACGCCGGGCCGGATGTGGCCCGCGGGCCTTGACTTTGACATATGGGCTTTACCGTTTTGTGAGTGGAGCTGAACGAACCAACCAATCACGGTGGGGTATATGGGTCTCAGGGGCGGGACATCGGCTGGGCTTAATCCAATCAGAGAAACATTTCTGAATGAGTGACAGCAGCGTTGCCATGGAGAGCTTTCAGCCCGGCTTGCGGACTTGTTTCTATGAAGCACACGTGCTGCGTTCACGACACTTAAAAAAAAAAGGTTTTTAAACTGTGGCCCAGCGGGACATTATATGTCAAAGTGATGCGTTCGCGGCGGGTTAAAAGAAAAGTTAAGGAACTCACTGCAGCCTAATGTAGTCTGCAGTCACATAGCGACACCGGTCTATCAGCAATAACAGCAATAACCCGGACCAATTAAAGTCGCACCGCTGTTTGTGGCTCATTGTTTTTTATTTGCATTGTATTTTCATAGCTCTTCTCCACCTTAAACTTCAGCCCAAGTACAGGTCCAGACTTACTGATGATCATCTTTAAACCATACTGAGGGTCTCAGCTGAGGAAGAGCTGCCAGGTCTGTAGCAGCAAAGAGTAGACAAGAGATGAAGAACAGTTGATGTTCTTCAATTTTTTCTTCAGAAACCACATATGATCACTGACTAGAGAAATCTAATTATTATTATTATTATTATTATTATTATTATTATTATTATTTTCATTGTTATTATTAGTATTTTATTTATTTATTACTGATTTATTTTCTTATAACTTTATAATGTGTTATTTTTAATTTTTCATATTGGTTTCAGTCATGATTCTGGTTCCACAATATCAAAATAAGAAGGTTATTGTACTTGACTGTGACCAGAGCTGAACAGTGTAAACTCAGAGTTGTTTTTCTACAACAAACTACAAACACTTTACTTTCTGCTACACAACAATGCAAGTAGTGTAACGGAGGAATGAATCAGAATCAACCTAGTAATGAATGAATCATTGATCAAGTAAAGGATATTGTCACTAACACTAGTAGTATGATGTGTCACTGTTCTTAAAGGTGCCAGAAACAGTAAGTGGGTGTGGCAGAGTGTTGTGTCATGTTTTTTTTACTGGCTTAGCCTGTTGAATGTAGCTACATTAACTGCACAGTAATGAACTGATGCATTCAGAGGTACTTCTACTTATAGCAAAGTTTACTTGAGAGTGGAGTTTGTGTACTACTATTATCTCTGTGTACACTGCAATTTATTAGAGATTACAATTTTGGATACAAAGAAACCTTTAAGCAGCAAAGCAGAAAAACTTTTTTAACCTGTTACACAGCTAATCCTAGATCAATGACACATTTATATTAAGGCACAAACTATTACAGAGGTAGATAAGACAACATGTAACATGCATTTAAAGGTTATAGGATGGAGTAAGTCTGTCTTTGTGTATCAGAACTGGAGGAGATACAAGTAAAATGAAAACTTTAGAGCCCCAATAAATCTTTCTGCACGCTGCAGCCCAACAGTGCATTTCCAGCTTCCACACACTCTGTCACTAATGGTGCTGAGAAAAAAACAAGCAAAAGAAAAAGTTATTTTCCAAGTAGTTGATTTTCACCAGCACACGCTGATAAAAATAGATCAACTTTAGTTATCATGGTATTACCGTTCTGAGCATGAATCCATGACACTGCCTTCATAGCCAGAAGCTCCCACTCTTCCTTAGCATCTGTCTTAAAACCATGAAGCCAGATCAGAGCCAGAATGGTGCCCCACACTTCCTGGTTGACCTAATACACCATACCAAACAAAAATAAAAAAGGATTTAAAATGAAGAGAAACATACAGAATGAGCACAGACAAAATATCGAGGTTTTTCATTTGCTTTTAACAGCAGTAAAAATATTTCCTAAATAAAATATAACCACAAATACAAATGCTTTCACGGGAGCTATTCATAGATGTGTTTAATGCCTGTCATAAACAAGTAGTTCAAAATAACACTTGAGGGGATCACACCAACTTTCTGCTTCATGAAATCTGTCTGCAAATCAAGGCTGTTTTAAAATAAGTCACACTACTAATTATTTCTATTTGACAAAGACCCACCGATGCAGGCTTTGGCTTCTCCACCTCCTCACTGGTCTTTCCCAGTGCAGCAGCCAGAGCTGCATCTAGCAACCAGCAGCCAGACGCCTTCTGAAGGGACACCAACTGCAGCAAAGGGTCTCTGGGGGGCTGCTCAGGCACGACAGCCTCATCCTCTTTAGAAGATGAATCTGAACAGAGAGAAAAAAAAGTCAAGTAAAAAACTTACATAGCTTATATCTGTGTATAAGGTTTCTACTTGTCTAAGTTGTGCAATAAAAGAATGCTGCAAAAGTCAGTTCTATTTAAGTTTCAGTAAAAGAAAAATCATCACAGTAACATGTACAGCTAAATGTTTGTTTGTTTGTTTTTTCATTATTATATTATATTATTATTTATTATTTAAATACATTTCTAAACCAAACTCTTTACTTTGCCCACTTACTCTGGTCTTAAATTGGTGAACAACAGTTGAAGATCAATATAAAAGTGGTTTAACATTGTCAAAATAGATTAGACAGAAGTCAGGTTAAAGTTATCTGACTATACAATATTTTACCAGGGTAGAAAACTTCCTGGATGACTGCAAAACTTTCAGTTCAATAAAAATGTATCCAATACATTTTGATGGTGGAAGAATCTTATCTCAGAACCTCACAAATTGTAAATAAAAAAACAAAAAAGCTGAGAAAAAAAGTTTCAAGTTGTCACCATTCTGTACAAAGTAGATAATATGAATACACACCTGAAGACAAGGCCATATCTGCGACAGGCATGATCTGTCCAAACTCTGGTCTAGAAAAACCTGCAAAATTGCAAGACTGAAATCCTGCATTTTCAAAAGAAATACATTGTCAGAACAGCAAAAATGTACCAAAATAAAATGTTAAAAGGTCATAATTGCAATGATTAAATCAGTTTGCTTATTGTGGATTAACTCGAGTAGTGCAGTAAAAGCTGAATGTTGCTATCACTCACTCACACTATAACACTGCCCACAGTTAGTATGGTTTTTCAGCAAAGACTTAGGGGAAATTATTCAAACTTGGCAAAAAAGCTCCAGTTGAAGAATGAACTACTTAAATTGTGGTGGCCAAATGTCAAAGGTCACGTGTTCGTGCATGTAGAAATAGACCAGTGTGTGTTCAGAAAGACAATGAGCTTTTTACTTACTCTGGGGTACAGGAGCGGACATTGCGCAGCACATCATCATCATCCCTGAGATTAAGAGTAGGATATTAGCTGGGGCTACCAATAATATAAATATCATATAATATCATAACCTAATAAACTGATAACTAGTGCATGTGTGCAGTTTAATCATATAAAGTCTGAGGCTTTTTACAAATGCACCAATGGTGAAAGGAATATTTGGACAGACATGGACATGTGCAGTACATTCCACAATATCCAAGTCCCATAAAAGCATCATATGAAAGAAGAAGTAAACTGTGTTAACTGTAGTATTACTTACAGCCCCAATTCTAAAAAGGGTTGTAGTACACACAGTACACTACACATAAATATGTGAGTTTTACCTAAACTGGTTTTCAAATTACTTTTTATATGATATAGAGACATTTTATGTTATTAAACTGCATCAGTAAAGAGACATTTTGTGAAAAGGTCCCCTTCTGAAGTAGCAACGTTCAAGTTTAAAGTTGGCAACAATTAAGCATTTTTACAAAACTCTGATTAAAACACTGATTAATAAAGTAACGCTGGAACTGATCACTAGATGTCAGTACACACATATGGTGATACATGACATGTCTTTAATAAATAGAGCATTTCCAGCTACTCATTACCTTCTTTCACATGCCTCTTTTTTCACACAAACATAGCTTAACATGGCTGTTATTAATAAAAACATTATAAATCAATATAGTGACATAATGAAGGATAATTCTTAAAATAAATCAAGGTGTGTGTTCTTCTTCCCTGTCATTTAGCCTGGTCTATCATGTGTAAGTTTTATGTACGTTTTATTGTATTTTACTGTATTAAGGTATGGTGTCGTGGTCTTTATCATCCAACATGCGTAGACAGAAAAATGCACTCACTGGGTGCTGGAACATTTCTGCGCACCAGAGGTCCTTGAATCGTCTCTTTGTTGCTTTTGTTGACAGCAATGAAGGCAGTGTAGGCACTGCTGACTCCTGATTGGACACTGAGCTCTACCACTTTCTTCCTCAATCCCTCATCCACCTTTTCTCCATCTTTTTGCTCCACCTCCAGGGAGCGAATCAGAGAGCGAGCACCCAACCTGTGAACTGTTAATCTGTAGAGAAGAGAGAAAAGTAAACACACTGCTGCATTTCTATAACTGATTTATATGTAATCAGTCTTCGTAAGAGGTACTAAGAGGGATGTAAGGACATGAAACATTTTCTCTATAAGTAACATAGCAACAACCAACTTGTTACAGCAAATAAAAACAAAACTGCACACAATATGAACGGCTCTGTTAATATCACACATCCCTACTTGGCAGAGTTACACATCTTTAAACTATGGTAAATAGCTTTACCCAGTGTCTTCTGCAGGTTTGAGACTGAAGTTGACTTGGCTCTGAGAGGGATGACCTGCCAGGTTGTACTTCACCCTCACACAACCCTCTGCTGCTTCTGAACTCTGAAAGAGCATTAAAGTGTTTGAAATCAGTAATTTAAAAAATCACTGTCGTTATATTTTTCAAAACAAATCTAATGATTACGAGTTAGTGCAGGCACTACCTGTCCAGTGAGCTGGGCGTAAACCAGTGACCTCTGGCCCTGGAAAATAGCAGTGATTGGTGGAGAGAGAACCGTGGCAGACACTCCTTTAGGTAAATCCCACATGACTGAGATGTCAACCACAGCTGGTTGCAGAGAAAACCTCAGCGACTGCATCACCTGATGAGCAAAAATGGAAATGAAAAGTTGAGAGAGGAACTGGGGTTTTGTAAAATGTGTTAATATACATTTCTTATCCTATCCTGTATGCCTTTCAGAAAAAAATACATTTTTTATTTTGTCTTACTTTGGGTTGCATCCTGTCAGCTCCACTGATGAACTGAGCATGACCTCCTCCATTCTTGGCCAAACCATTGATAAGAGCAGTGCTGGCTCCTTCTCCAATCCCAAAGGAGAAACACCTACAATACAGGTGTTTCGTTTTTCACAAACACACACACACACACGCACATGGAACATTTTGTGGGTGTTTGCTGTGTTTTGTTCTGTTGTGGTTTCACCTGTGGGAACTTGAATGCCTCGTCACTAGTTGCAGAATTTCTTTGGTATTCCCCACCTCTCCGTCAGTGAAGACAAATAGCTAGGGAGGAGAGTTTACACAGAATGTGTTGTGTAATGGTACGACAGGTGGCTTTGACAGTGAATAGTCATGAACAACAGTGGTAAATGAAGTATGAGTATGACACGCCCCTTTGTTTAAGGTTCTTCTTGTCATACTGTAAGTTGAATAGAGGAAGAAGTTCAGTGGAGGCATTAGGAACTGAGTGGTTAAGATACGTTAAGCTGCTGAGTATAATATCTGTCAAACACTCCAGATTAATACATTCTTTAAGTAGGTATTAGGTAAGACTCACCCTTTACAAATAAATGTCTGTTTCATTTTAAAGACGTGAACTTTCCACGTTGAAAAAACAGGGAATGTGTGGCAACAACAGCTTATGTGGAATGTGGTTGGATATGCAGCCATGTCTCTGTATGTGTGGGTGTATTACTTGTCTTGGTTGATTGGGAATACAGGGCTGGCTGTAAATGTGTTTGAGAGGCTCAAGGATCTCAGTTCCCCCCAGATTAGCGGTCATCTCTTCAACTTTTTTCAGAGCCTCCTCCATCGTCGTCTCACTGTACTCCACACTCTTACTGTCATCAGAAAAAAAACACACAGAGGAGGTCAGGAGGTAGATGTTTGGAAATGTTTGGAAATCAAACACCTTTTTTGTAGACGGAGTGACTCACGGGAAGATGTGTTCATAGGTGGAACCAAAACTGTAGATGTTGAAATAGCAGCCCATTGGTAAACTCTTCAACAGGAGCAGTAAAGTGTCCTTAAAGAAACAGATGAAGGTTAGTTAAGGCAGCTGCGTGAGAATAAGACAAAGTATGTTGTGATGGAGTAAACTCTTGTATACCCTGGCACTGGCAATACGAGTCTCTTGATGGTTGCTGTTGTTCAAAGGACAACTCATACTCCCAGATCGATCCAGTAAGAAAACAAATTCTCCACATGAGGCGACTGAAGACATCACAGACTGAGGGAACTCAGGATACAGGCTCACCATCACTACTGGATCACCCATCAGAGTGCCTGAAACACAGAACAAAGACATGCTAATACAGGCCAATATCAAACCTGTTTTTTAATATGATAGATGGAACTAATGTCTTCTTTTATCGTTTATTTCATTACATTAGTTTGAACATACTAAGTTTGTTAGCATACAGTAGTTATAACTTTGCTATTTTCCACTCACCAGGCTTGGCAGAGGCCTGTCCTGCCTCTACCACAGCAGTGGGCTGGTGGGCATTTGTGTAATAAATCAGCAGTTCAACATCTCTGTCAAACTTGTGTCCTGCAGCCAACTTCACCTATGGTTCATAAAAAAACATAAAGTTATAAAATTTCTTTTCAGTTCTGAAGAACAACCACACGCAGCAGACACGTTGTCAGTCGACCTACCGTGGCCTGGGTTTTCTCTGCATTGAGGTACTGGAGAGGATCCAGAGAAGAGCTGGACTCTACTTTAGAGATTGGACGAGGAGACGACACTCGAGCAGAGAAAGACAGACTGTAGGGAACCAGAGAGGCTGGAACAGACGTCACCTGGACACTGGGACCTTCACTTCCTGTAAACAAGATCAGACAGGTTAAAAATGCTGGAATCAAAAAGATATTAAACATTAAAAACCATTGTTTCAGCAGAAAGTTTGGATGTTTTCCTACCCTGAGGTTGGTAACGAGGGTTGAGCACAGCAGGGAGACAAAACCTCAGCCCGTCATCAGCCTGCACAGCCAGCTCAGTGACATACTCCAGCCTGATGGAGGCGCTCTCTCCTGGAGGAAGACTCCCCACACTCAGAGAAAATATATCTGGACTCTGGTCACTCTCCTCCAATAGAAAGGCCTGCTGACCGGAGCTCAGTGCATCATCATACTCCTCACGAGCCTGAAATACAGACAACAGATACTCTCTGTGTAACATTCACTATATTTACTGTTTTTATTTCCTTTATACAGAGTCAATGTTTTCTGTCCAGCTCACCTGCTGTTTCTCCTTCACCTCAGCTACAATCTGTGTTTGTCCAATGACAGCACTGAAATGACAAACAGCAGCATCTCCAGGTAGAGGGAAGACAAAAACTGCCTCTATTGGTTTGTCCTCCTTGTTCTCATAGAGCAGAGTGGAGACCACTGTAGCCACATGGTCCCTGACCTCCAGCTCCACCTCGATGCTCTTCAGAGGAACTGACCGAGAAACAAATAAAAAGACAACACATAAATACAGAGTGAGAACTTCTGTGTATTCAGTGGGTAAAACAATAAAACTGTATCTAAACACGCCTATGTCTAATAGATAAATGGGACAATAATAACATAAGTGATTTCTCTAACAGTTCTGTACCTGGTTCCTTCTCAGGAGTTAGAAGACCACAGCAGTTCATGCTTGTACCTGTGCAGAAAAAAAGATTGTTTTAGGATTCTCTGCTGTGGTGATGAATGGTAGTGATAGCTATTGTATATTCTGTATTTTTGTTTATCAGATCCTAAAAAGGAAACATATCCACAGACAGGTTAGTCCCAGAAAGTGGTTGGAGTGTTTGGTAATCAGACACAAAGGTCTTTGTCAGTGGAGACTTAACATTTACATGCCACACCCAACATATTTTAAAACTTAAACCAGAAGAACTTGCCTCTAGTACTTCAGACAACTTTTATACTTTACACAGTAAAGACTTTGATATCAGTTGTTTAGAAATCATATTATTGACCAATAATTATTAATAATGCATTTTCCTAGTTCACCTTTTTGGTCCTTGTTTATTCACCACCACTATATTCTGTAGGACCTGCTGTCACCCCATAGGAGGCTATATACATTCATGTCATTTCTACATATGTAATCATTGACTAGTTCAGACAGAAGAAGTAATCAGTCATGTGAAGTACTGCTATGAAAACCCACCCATGGAGTTTTTATCAGTGTCCAATGGGAGACACCACTGGGTTCCAGTTTATAATGTTACCTTAAGTTCATTCAATTTTGCTGTTATTCTACCCAGATACCAAAACGAGAACATGAGTGAATGAATGCATAGTTGCACCCAACACAATTTGATTTTAAGATTACACACACACACACACACTCACACACACACCCTGTGTGATTTCAACACTGCCTCTTAGAAAATGCTTCAATCAACATTCTTTCAGTTCTTGGACTTTGATTTCAAATATTCAGACTTCTGATCAATATTCTTGGACTTTCAACACGTTTAATCAGTTTCCAGGGAATTTCACTCTATGGGATATGGTAACACTTTACTTACTTAGTTAACATTACTACTTACTGATTATTCTCACAGTTTCACTTGTGTTGTCATGAATAACTTCCTAAAGGGCTGACAACACACAAACACACATCCAAAACATTTGTATTTTTTTTATTTGCTGCGTCACTTTCCAGCTTTCAGTTTAGTTTTTGTACTTAAATACAATACAAATACAATAAATACATCTAGACCTTCAGATTTACTAACACAACAAAAGGTGTTGCATTTCCCACTCTGACGGGAAATTGGAGATGAAAATAGAAATGAGGGCAGGACGCAACTTGACTCTTTGCTGCAGAGTTTAATGTTGTCATTATTATTCTTCAGAATAAACACAGTGAAGGAAAACTTACCTCTGATGATACACGTTTAATGTCCTGGACAGATTTACTGCAGCGGAATCCTCCAAATATGCAGAGAGACAACTGGAGGTTTATGAAGCATGAAGACTTTAAAGAGACGGAGCAGTCGAACAGGCCCAGCCCACAGGGTATGTTCGATTTTATTCACAGAAGAACACCGGGCGGGTGGAGCTTCAACGTGTGCACTGTTACTGTGACTCTTCCTGCTGATAGACACGACATGAAATTACGAAAACACACCAGTGACCACTTTCAACTTGTCAACAACATAAGTTTAGCTAGTTTTCTAATGTTTGCTAGGACTTTAAGTTATGAAAAACACTTCTAACCTTTTATCCTGGTTATGAATTATCCAGTGTACAGGTTGGAAATGTTTGCTGTTCAGAAACACAAATAGAAAAACACAATAGTTTCAGCACAAGCTTTGTACCTGGAGTCACAGTCTTGACCACACAATAAATAAATCAGTTATTAATTTAAAAATAATGTAAAAATACAATTATTAGGCCAGAAGATACAAACACACACAAAGACACTCAATGGAAACAAAAAACACAAAAGAAGAAGGATTTTATTGTTACAAAGTTTTTATTATGGTGTAATCAATACTGACAATGGTCCAGAAATGTCAGGTGGAGCAGGTGGTCCACAAACTGAAGGGTTGGTTGTTCAACACCTCAACTTCTCCTGATCACAGGCGTCTTTGGACACCAAGTAGTACCACCTTGAACAGCAGCTGTCAACAACAAGTCCCCCCTGGGATCAATAGAGTGTTTCAGAATCAGAAAAGTTGTAAATCTGCTCCTGTGCACCAGCATTAACATATCACAGAAGAACAGTTTTTATCCTGTTACCCAGCTATCCCTAGATCAGTGAGCACAGTGCATTTATATCAAGGTACGTACTATTACAGGTAGATAAGGCAACATGTGAAATGCATATTAAAGGTTGTAGGATGTAGTCTGGGTTTGTGTGGCAGTCCTGGAGGAGAATGAAGACTTTAGAGCCCCAATGAATCTTTCTCCACGCTGCAGCCCAACACTTCATTTCCAGCTTCCACACACTCTGTCACACATGGTGCTGAGAAAAAAGACACCACAACCAATCATCATGAAACAGCTGCTAAAGCACACACTGCTAAAAACAGATCAAAACTTATTGTTACCGTTCTGAGCATGAATCCATGACACTGCCTTCATAGCCAGAAGTTCCCACTCTTCCTTAGCATCTGTCTTAAAACCATGAAGCCAGATCAGAGCCAGAATGGTGGCCCACACTTGCTGGTTGACCTAATTCACCAAATCAAAGTGGAACAGGTAGAACCAGAGAAAAATAAGGGAGTGACACAAAGATGGAAGTATCTAAATAGAAAACACTGTATGGTGGTTCTGAGTAGTTTCCGACATGTAAACATCATGAGTACAGCCCACAGATACTTTTAGGTACTGCACCTGTTATGATTTTTGATTTTCAGGTCTTTTTTTGTTTTTTTTTGCTGGGATATACAACCCAAGTTTAAAGAATGTGGGATGCAGTGTAAAATCTACATGACAACAAACTAAAAATAAGTTGGAACAAATATTTACAATTTACAAAAGCAACTTACAAGTAAGGTGAAACTGTTGTTGATCCCAGATGCTACCTAACTGTTGATTAAAGAAAAGGGGACCCTACAGTAAATGTGGTAAACATGGCCCTGACCTCACTTTTGAGACATGAAACTGCAAACATACAGTAAATAGACTATATTACCCATTTTTTCTTAGAATTGTATTTTTTTTTACAGTTTAAAGATTTGATGTTTTCTACGTGTGAATAAAATTTGGTTTCAGAAGATTTTAAATATATTGCATTCAGTTAACATGCAGATTGTTACACACATCCCAACTTTTGTTTTTATTTCCTCTCTTTAATTTTGATTCAGTTACTTATTAATTATTTTTTATAGAGCTTTTAATGTTTTTTATGAAATAAACTTAAAAAGTTGTCCCATTATTATAATTATTAGTGTTTATTTATTTTTTCAAAAACCCACCGATGCAGGCTTTGGCTTCTCCACCTCCTCACTGGTCTTTCCCAGTGCAGCAGCCAGAGCTGCATCTAGCAGCCAGCAGCCCGACGCCTTCTGGAGGGACACCAGCTGCAGCAAAGCGTCTCTGGGGGCCTCCGGAGTAACTTAGGAGAGCAAGTGTAAAGACATTTTGTCCTGATGATGATAAGATCTGTCAACAGTCGCAGGTTTATAATAATTGCTCTAAACTGCTTACAATGCATAGTAGGTAGAAAACCTTGGGCACTGTCTAGACATAATCCTGAACATCATTAGAAAAGACAGGAAATTAAAGAACTTGCAGTGCAGAAATTTCAAATTTACTCTATATCTATGAACCTATGCATAACCCCTAAACAGGAACAATGGCAGAGCTTTGTATAAATAGGATTTAGTTAGTTACATATCTTACACAAATATGTTCTATATACACTGACATAATGACATATGGTGATGTATCATCAATGCCCAGAAGATTCAGTAGTTTAGGCTGTTTAGTTTGTGCTAATCCCTACACTGAATTACAGAAACACACAAACATCCAATTCAACTTTTTACTTACGATGGTAACTTGGTAAAGAATGGACCACTGAAGCACACATCATACCAGGCATGCCTTTAAAAAATATTGTTGAGGCATTACTACAGAAAAAAAAGATTATATATACATATATGTATGTACATATACAAAAAACATGCCGATTCTGCTTAGCCATTTTACTTACGACCCCGCTTCTTCCCTACCAAGATCTCCCCTTAGAAATAAATATAAGACATTACATCAGAATTTTAAAGTAGTTACATGTATTACTTAAAATACTGAAGCCATCAATATATGAACTTTTTTGACAAATAAAACATGCAGATAGTCTAAAGTTTACCACATAACGGTGTGAAGCTGATAGTTTTAGATTGTCTCCTTCTACCTGTGGAGAGGACACAAGATTCACAGCATGAACTACAGTTGATTGCACAATTCTACATTTACATTTAGTACAATGCTTTCATCCAAAGGGACTTTCTATTAAACTTACATGTGACTTTACCACTTTATGTCTTAGTGATCCTAAAAGTTATTATACACAACAGCTGCACAACAGGTTTTAACTTACTTTTTTGAAGGCATTTCGGGGTATGGAATACTTACGTTTACATGCTCCAAGAATCACTAGCAAAATAAAAACATAAACAATAATTATACTAAATAAAAAAGTTAAAATAGTTGTTATAATTTACAGGCAAATATACAGTAAATAAGCTGTGAGTGAAAGCTTATACAAACAAGAAATTAAACACCACCAGTGATTTGTTTTTCACTATTAAATCATTTATGAAGAAGTAAACTGTTGTGATTCAGACACACTGTGTCTTAGCATTATTGTGACACAATCATTGGTCAGTTATAGTAAAGCAATGGGTCACAAAAGTCTTTCATTGGCTTTTGAAATAATACTCACTGGGTGCTGGAACATTTCTGCGCACCAGAGGTCCTTGAATCTCTTTACCATCACTTTTGTTGACAGCAATGAAGGCAGTGAAGGAGCTGCTCACTCCTGATTGGACGCTGAGCTCCACCACCTTCTCCTTCACCCCCCCAACTTGCTGTCCTCTGTGTTCTCTCTCCTCCATCTCCAGAGAGCGAATCAGAGTCCGAGCGCCCAACCTGTGGACTGTTAATCTGCAGACAGGAGAAAACACAGGTGGAGCCTCGTGTGTGACTACAAAATAAAAAATATACATTATATTTAACTTAGCATTTGCTAAGAGTGACGTGTTTGATGAAAGCCTGTCTTACCCAGTGTCCTCTGCAGGTTTCAGAGTGAAACGGAGCTGGTTCTGAGAGAGATGACCTGCCAGGCTGTACTTCACGGTCACACAGCCCTCTGCTGCTTCTGAACTCTGACAAGGCAGTACAGTAGTAGAAATTATGTCTGTACTAAACATGATGAGTACATACTGTATAAGTAGACGGTGCTGTTCCCACCTGTCCAGAGACCTGTGCATAAACCAGTGACCTCTGACCCTGGAAAAGTGCTGTGATTGGTGGAGAGAGGACAGTGGCAGACACTCCTTTTGGTAAATCCCATGTGACTGAGACATCCTGCACAGCTGGCTGCAGAGCAAATCGCAGCGACTGCATCACCTGGTAAATAAAAACATTTTCTAAAACTTAATAGATGCACTGACTTTTTATTTATTAGAGCAATGATTTCTGAAAAAATACAGGTTTGTTGTTCCACTGATTGAAGAGTAAATCAAAACATGAAATAGTGCTGGCTCAGGTCTGAACTGTCTAGTTATGCTGACATTTACTTACCTTGATGCACTGGACATGCAGGGATTTGTTGGGTTCATCTTGATAGTAATTGTCCAGATAAGAGTTTTTTGTGTGATTTATTATTATATAAATAAATACATTTAAACATTTCTTACTTTGGGTTGCATCCTGTCACCCCCACTGATGAACTGAGCATGACCTCCTCCTTCCTTGGCCAAATCATTAATAAGAGCAGTGCTGGCTCCTTCCCCAATCCCAAAGGAGAAACACCTACAATACAGTTGTTATGTTCTTAACACACAGTAACAGAACATTAACAGTGTTTGTTGTGTTGTTCTGTCTTTGTGGTTTCACCTGTGGGAACCTGAATTCTTCTTCACCAGATTTATAACTTCCTTGGTGTTTCCCACTTCTCCATCAGTAAAGACAAATAGCTATAGAGGAAGTTTTACACATAAGTTAGCACAATCCTGGAGCAGAAGGACAGTGTTATTATCACTTTACCTACACAGTTTAAATTATTTTGAATGTGGTTGGATATGCAGCCATGTCTCTGTATGTGTGAGTGAAGTACTTGTCTTGGTTGATTGGGAATACAGGGCTGGCTGTAAATGTGTTCGAGGGGCTTAAGGATCTCAGTTTCTCCCAGATTAGCTGTCATCTCCTCAACTTTCTTCAGAGCCTCCTCCATCGTCTTTTCACTGTACTCTACACTCTTACTGTTATCAGAAACACACAAACAGAGGACGTCAGGAGGTGAATAGTTTTCCAGTGGTACTAATATATCTATACAGACATTATACAAAAATTCATAGACCGAGTTTTTGAAGTGTAACAGCAATAATTTCCATGTACATAAGCACTCTTAGATGTATTTACTATGTTCTAAGAATGTTGAATCCAGGTTTCTCCCCAAATATCAATGCTCTGTCTCCTGTGGGAGCTGGCGTACAATTGCATATACACAAATAGTGATGTCAAAAACTGAAACATATTTCTATGTGCTCATGTACAGTAGCGCTGTGCTGCAATAGTGAAACAGTTTTAATTCATAAGATTTTTTTGAAACATGGTTTAATAAAAAAAACATGCATCAAATGAACAAAACAAGTGTGGAAGCACATGTGGCTATTTTAAAACATGTGTCTGTGGTCTACATTTATATTTCTAATAATAAAAAAGAATTTAAAGATTTGATATGGCACCTACTGGCCACCATACTCACGGGAACATGTGTTCATATGAGGACCCAAAACTGTAGATGTTGAAATAGCAGCCCATTGGTAAACTCTTCAACAGGAGCAGTAAAGTGTCCTTGAAGATACAAAGAAAATACAGTGAAGGCAACTGTGCAAGAGGGAAAAACATATTTTATGACAGAATCAATAGCTGTTGATACCCTGGCACTGGAAATGCGAGTTTCTTCCCGCTTGCTGCTACTGGTAGGACAACGCATACTCCCAGATCGATCCATTAAAAATACAAATTCTCCACATGACGCGACTGAAGACATCACAGACTGAGGGAACTCAGGATACAGGCTCAGCATCATCATCAGATCACCCATCACAGTCCCTAAAACAGAGAAAAAAAAGAAATCACAAACTTTTTCTATTGTTACATATTTTAATAATGAGTTCTTTTAAATATTTAACTATGTCTCTCACATTTAACACAACATACATAACATTTTAACAATATTATCAAACCACTAAACATCCTGCTAACAAAGTAAAAACTTGATTCATTTCCACTCACCAGGCTTGGCAGAGGCCTGTCCTGCCTCTACCACAGCAGTGGGCTGGTGGGCATCTGTGTAATAAATCAGCAGTTCAACATCTCTGTCAAACTTGTGTCCTGCAGCCAACCTCACCTACAGCACATAAAACACACTCATAACTATGAATAAAGCTAAATTTTTCTTCTGAGTACTGAAGAACAACCACACGCAGCAGACACTTTATAAGTCGACCTACCGTGGCCTGGGTTTTCTCTGCATTGAGGTACTGGAGAGGATCCAGAGAAGAGCTGGACTCTACTTTAGAGATTGGATGAGGAGACGACACTCGAGCAGAGAAAGACAGACTGTAGGGAACCAGAGAGGCTGGAACAGACGTCACCTGGACACTGGGACCTTCACTTCCTGTAAACAAGATCAGACAGGTTAAAGATGCTGGAATCAAAAAGATATTAAACATTAAAAACCATTATTTCAGCAGAAAGTTTGGATGTTTTCCTACCCTGAGGTTGGTAACGAGGGTTGAGCACAGCAGGGAGACAAAACCTCAGTCCGTCATCAGCCTGCACAGCCAGCTCAGTGACATACTCCAGCCTGATGGAGGCGCTCTCTCCTGGAGGAAGACTCCCCACACTCAGAGAAAATATATCTGGACTCTGGTCACTCTCCTCCAATAGAAAGGCCTGCTGACCGGAGCTCAGTGCATCATCATACTCCTCACGAGCCTGAAATACAGACAACAGATACTCTCTGTGTAACATTTACTATATTTACTGTTTTTATTTCTTTCTACAGAGTCAATGTTTTCTGTCCAGCTCACCTGCTGTTTGTCCTTCACCTCAGCTACAATCTGTGTTTGTCCAATGACAGCACTGAAATGACAAACAGCAGCATCTCCAGGTAGAGGTAAGACAAAAACTGCCTCTATTGGTTTGTCCTCCTTGTTCTCATAGAGCAGAGTGGAGACCACTGTAGCCACATGGTCCCTGACCTCCAGCTCCACCTCGATGCTCTTCAGAGGAACTGACCGAGAAACAAATAAAAAGACAGCACATAAATACAGGGTGGGAACTTCTGTGTATTCAGTGGGTAAAACAATAAAACTGTATCTAAACATGTCTAATGGATAAATGGGACAATAATAACATAAGTGATTTCTCTAATAGTTCTGTACCTGGTTCCTTCTCAGGAGTTAGAAGACCACAGCAGTTCATCCTCGTATCTGTGCAGAAAAAAAATTTATTGTTTTAGGATTTACTGCTGTGATGAATAGTAGTTATAGCCATTGTACAGTGTATTCTGTATTTTTATTGATCAGATCCTAGAAAGGGAACTTATCCACAGACATGTTAGTCCCAGGACGTGGTTGAAGTGTTTGGCACTTTACAGTGTTGGGGCGGAGCTGAACGAAGCAACCAATCACGGTGAGGTATATGGGTCTCGGGGGCGGGACACAGCTTAAACCAATCAGAGAAACATTTCTGAATGAGTGACAGCAGCGTTGCCATGGAGAGTTACGTCATGGAGCGATACCTGTCCTTCGGCAATAGCAGTCCCCGGTAACCCGGACCAATTATAGGGTCGCACCGTTATTTGTGGGTCATTCTTTTTTATTTGCATCGCGCTATTTGCAGTTTTTGAGAGAATTGACCCCCAGCTTCCCTGAGCTGAACTTCAAAAAGTCCGAGGACAGGTCCAGACTTACTGATGATCATCTTCAAACCATACTGAGGGTCTCAGCTGCTTCCTCCCTCAAGACAAATGTGACTCGACTAAGGGAGAGGAAGAGCTGAACAGTTGATGTTCTTCAATGTTCCCTTCATGTTCAGGAGAAGGTTAAAAAACCTTAATACAGACATTTGAATCTGAATATAGCAGATATAGAAGACTAAAGAAACCACATATATAAGACTAGAGGATCTAATTATTATTATTTTCATGATTATTGTTATTCTTTTATTTATTTATTAATGATTTATTTTCTTATCCATTTATTTTGTATTAAAAAAAATAAAAATAAAGAGATTTGAGAAGATAGTATTTTTTTTAAACAAAACTTTGACTCTGCCTCCCGCGGCCCCCAGGTGAATAGAGTTTGAGACCCCTGCTCTATGGGATATGATCACACTTCACTTTCAGGATCCTCAGTATTACAACTTTCTCATTATTCTGACACCTCACGTCTGTTGTCATGAATAACTTCCTAAAGGGCTGACAACACACTAACAAACATCCAAAACATTTTTTTTTTAATTTGCTGCGTCACTTTCCAGCTTTCAGTTTAGTTTTTGTACTTATGAATACATCTAGACCTCTGTTGACTTCAGATTTACTGACACAAAATGAGCTGCATTTCCCACTCTGACGGGAAATTGGAGATGAAAATAGAAATGAGGGCAGGACGCAACTTGACTCTTTGCTGCAGAGTTTAATGTTGTCATTATTATTCTTCAAAATAAACACAGTGAAGGAAAACTTACCTCTGATGATACACGTTTAATGTCCTGGACAGATTTACTGCAGCGGAATCCTCCAAATATGCAGAGAGACAACTGGAGGTTTATGAAGCATGAAGACTTTAAGGAGACGGAGCAGTCGAACAGGCCAAGCCCACAGGGTATGTTCGATTTTATTCACAGAAGAACACCGGGCGGGTGGAGCTTCAACGTGTGCACTGTTACTGTGACTCTTCCTGCTGATAGACACGACATGAAATTACGAAAACACACCAGTGACCACTTTCAACTTGTCAACAAGATAAGTTTAGCTACTTTTCTAATATTTGCTAGGTCTTTAAGTTCTAACTTTTTATCCTGGTTATGAATTATCCAGTGTACAGGTTGGAAATGTTTGCTGTTCAGAAACACAAATAGGAAAACATAATAGTTTCAGCACGAGCTTTGTACCTGGAGTCACAGTCTTGACCACACAATAAATAAATCAGTTATTAATTTAAAAATAATGTAAAAATACAATTATTAGGCCAGAAGATACAAACACACACAAAGACACTCAATGGAAACAAAAAACACAAAAGAAGAAGGATTTTATTGTTACAAAGTTTTTATTATGGTGTAATCAATACTGACAATGGTCCAGAAATGTCAGGTGGAGCAGGTGGTCCACAAACTGAAGGGTTGGTTGTTCAACACCTCAACTTCTCCTGATCACAGGCGTCTTTGGACACCAAGTAGAACCACCTTGAACAGCAGCTGTCAACAACAAGTCCCCCCTGGGTTCAACAGAGTGTTTCAGAATCAGAAAAGTTGTAAATCTGCTCCTGTGGACCAGCGTGGAAAACGAAGTGTTGAGTTTGTGTATTATCTCTGCTTATTTGTATATAATGTAGTTCAGGGTGCAGAGGAAATTTTTTTTATAAAAAGCATCATTAACATATCACAGAAGAACAGTTTTTTTATCCTGTTACCCAGCTATCCCTAGATCAGTGAGGCACAGTGCAATTAAATCAAGGTACGTACTATTACAGGTACATAAGGCAACATGTGAAATGCATATTAAAGGTTGTAGGATGTAGTCTGGGTTTGTGTGGAAGTCCTGGAGGAGAATGAAGACTTTAGAGCCCCAATGAATCTTTCTCCACGCTGCAGCCTAACACTTCATTTCCAGCTTCCACACACTCTGTCACACATGGTGCTGAGAAAAAAGACACCACAACCAATCATCATGAAACAGCTGCTAAAGCACACACTGCTAAAAACAGATCAAAACTTATTGTTACCGTGCTGAGCATGAATCCATGACACTGCCTTCATAGCCAGAAGCTCCCACTCTTCCTTAGCATCTGTCTTAAAACCATGAAGCCAGATCAGAGCCAGAATGGTGGCCCACACTTCCTGGTTGACCTAATTCACCAAATCAAAGTGGAACCAGAAAAAACAGAAAAAAACATAAGAATTAACAAAAACAGATGGTATCTTAATAGAAGTTGTGAAGGAATGGGGTTGGAGGATCACGTGCAAGATGAGGAGGAGACAGAGTCTGGCCTGATGAGAACTTACAGGCCCTATGTGCTGTAGGATTAGATCTCTAGATCTCTGATCTATGAATTTCTATGATCATGTTCATATTTACTATAGTTAAATATTGATATTAAATGTAAATATTAGAACTAATGTCCATTATATCATTTCTAAATCAATATACATCATGCAAGTATTTTAAAGTCCCACTGTTCATTGTTATTTATTTATTATTTTAGACTTTGACCCACAGATGCAGGCTTTGGCTTCTCCACCTCCTCACTGGTCTTTCCCAGTGCAGCAGCCAGAGCTGCATCTAGCAGCCAGCAGCCCGACGCCTTCTGGAGGGACACCAACTGAAGCAAAGGGTCTCTGAGGGGCTGCTCAGGCAAACAGGTTTCTGAAAAGAGAATAGCAAAGATGAAACAATCACTGTACATCATTTTACTGCTATGATTCCTTATAGTTTTTTTCTCTTACTTTCCAAGTACCTAAAAGTAGCCAGCTGTAGCCAGCTTACATTCTTATCTGTCAGGTGACAGATAACATATATGTTAGAAATATGTTATCATAGGATAGTTTTAAAACCTATATGTTTGTAGGTACATTAGATGTTAACATTGGACTACTGCACATGAACTTTGATATCACATGTCTACAACCTGCATTACTAACAAATACTGTACCATTTAGCTTTGGAGACCTCTTGGAAATGCAACGATCAGGCTGCAGAGATGTTTCTCGTCGCTTCCAGAAAGCACCTACCCTCTTCTTAATATTAGAGAAAAAGCTTGTGTTCCTGGAAGACTTAGGCTTGCTTGAAAAAACTGTTGAGCGACCAGAGAAAACAAAACCCCACACGGTGAAGCTTATGCCCGCTTCAACTAGCACAAGATTAAATACAATTTGACTTGTTGTTACCTATTTAATAAAATAGTCCACTTAAGAAAAGATCCACCTTATTTTAGCATGTTTCTATAGAAAGCTTATAAAGTCTTGGCCTGTTTTTAGTAACTGTAAAGCGTTACTTACGACTCAAGGTGCATCCCAATTGAGAGTCAGCCTTCAAAGCCATCAGCTGATTATAGCTTACTGGGGAAAAAAAGACTATGAGGTCAAGATATTACATCACATTTAGTAAACACTGTTTAAATGTTAATGATTTGTTAAATAGTTTATCTTGGATATTAAAATTTATGAAAAAAATATATTTAAAATGTAAAAAAATGTGTATTCTTGACATAGAAACATACAGAGGTTCTGAATTATGGCATAGAATACGTTGTTAATAAATTAATAATTAATTAATAAATTGTTGCTGGTGCCACTCTGCCACAGGATCTTTAGAGTACACTAGAAGTATACAAATATGCTCAACACTCAATGTAATGCTTACATGTACTTACATTGTTGACCACAGGCATACATCATCACTTTAAGAGAAAAAGAAAACAGGTAAATACAACTATATAATTAATAAACAAAACATAAATACATCAGTGTCTGATGATATCAGAATTACTTGCAAGCAGTAGTGTGAAAATTAAGTTAAGATGTTACAGTATTTAAAAGCATATCAAAACACACACACACACACACACACACACACACACACACACACACACACACAGGGCTGTGATTAGAGGCACACAGATACACACTGTATGCACAGAATAAATACTGTGTTCTAATCTAGAAATTAAGTAAATAATAAAAAAAACAAATGTATTAATAAAAAAATGTTTAAACTTACTTACTTACTTAGATACTGTAAATCATTAATAACTTTTACACAGTTAAAGAAGCACAACACCATATTTGCAGTATGTAGCATTAACATTATCATTGTGATATGATCACCTGTAATCAGCTATATTAATTTGAAGAGTCTTTAAATAACCTTTGGAAAAATACTCACTAGATGCTGGAATATTTATGCGCACCAGAGGTCCTTGAATCTCTTTGCCATCACTTTTGTTGACAGCAATGAAGGCAGTGAAGGAGCTACTCACTCCTGATTGGACGCTGAGCTCCACCACCTTCTCCTTCAACCCCCCATCCTGCTGTCCTCTGTGTTCTCTCTCCTCCATCTCCAGAGAGCGAATAAGAGTCTGTGCACCCAACCTGTGGACCGTTAATCTGCAGACAGGAATAAACAGAGTTAAAGATTCATATGAATAAGAAACAGGGAACAGTTCACCCTGGACAGGTCATAAACTGTCCACATTGATAACAAGTACAGAAAGACTGTTAGTGGGAGAAAGCAAGAGCACCCAGAGGGGCTTATTCACACAAAAGGACACATGAGAGGTTGCAGGTCTTGTTGAAGGTTGAAACTATAAATATGAAAGAAATATTCTTTATTACACAGAGGCAGTTTTTAATTTTAATTCTTAACACCCAGTGCATAGTGATTGACCAAAGCATGTCTTACCCAGTGTCCTCTGCAGGTTTCAGACTGAAACAGAGCTGGTTCTGAGAGTGATGACCTGCCAGGCTGTACTTCACGGTCACACAGCCCTCTACTGCTTCTGAACTCTGACAGATCAGTACAGTAGTAGAAACCATGTAAATTAGTGTAATCATACATGTGAGGAACATAAACTTATACAGTACATACAGTATAAAACAGTGCCACTCCTACCTGTCCAGAGATCTGGGCATAAATCAGTGACCTCTGACCCTGAAAAAGTGCTGTGAGTGGTGGAGAGAGGACAGTGACAGAGACTCCTTTTGGTAAATCCCATGTGACTGAGACATCCTGCACAGCTGGCTGCAGAGCAAATCTCAGCGACTGCATCACCTGATCAGCAAAAACGTAACTAAGTTGAATTCAATTGATTTAACTTTACAACTTGTTGAGCTGAATGTCTTTCTTACTTTGGGTTGCATCCTGTCAGCCCCAGTGATGAACTGAGCATGACCTCCTCCTTCTTTGGCCAAACCATTAATAAGTGCAGTGCTGGCCCCTTCCCCAATCCCAAAGGAGAAACACCTACAATACAGTTGTTATTTTTTGTTTGTTTGTTTTTGTTGACAAAGGGAATATGACACATTGTATTTTGTATATGGTGGGAATAGTGAGTGTATTTGTTGTGTTTTCGTAGTTTCACCTGTGAGAACCTGAATTCTTCTTCACCAGATTTATAACTTCCTTGGTGTTTTCCACTTCGCCATCAGTAAAGACAAATAGCTATGGAGAAAGGTTTATTAATACTGCAAGTGACATAATGTAACACCCAGAAATGCTGTGTTAGATAGGGGTTTCATTAGTATAACAGAAAAGTAGAACATAGACAGTAATTACAATCCTTCCTGTGCAAGTGTTATGGTGATGTCAAGATAGGAGGAGTATAGTTAATGCTGGTGAATTTCTCTATTTTTGTTATTGTCAATAAATATCATACATACACTAAAGCCAACAATGAATTCCATTTAGTGCCCATAGATAATCCATAACTTGATTTATGCTCATTCATCTGTGCCACATACTTCCATTGTGGTCCAAAAACTGTTTAAACTCTTGACTGATGAAACACTGCGGTGTTCGATTCCTCATTTTCAATTGTCAACATTTCTATATGCTGTTTGCAGCATGACAATGTATATAATACTCCAGCTCAGACAAATATGCATCTAGGAGTCCATAATATCTGACGATCCAAAGATTTGGCACCTGAACAGCTGATGCTTGCTTACAGAAATCGTGTTCGGTGGACATTCTCGATCTTATATAAATATAAAGTTGAAAAAAATCGTCTTCATTATCATTTAAAATGAGGAAAATATCAAACTTTTGCGGCAATAAAGTGTTAATGACATATTTCTTGTACACAAGGTTTGCTATGTCTCTGTATGTGTGAGTGTAGTACTTGTCTTTGTATTTGTTAGTCAATTACTTGTCTTGGTTGATTGGGAATGCAGGGCTGGCTGTAAATGTGTTCGAGGGGCTCAAGGATCTCAGTTCCTCCCAGATTAGCGGTCATCTCCTCAACTTTCTTCAGAGCCTCCTCCATCATCTTTTCACTGTACTCCACACTTTTACTGTCATCAGAAATACACATTTGAAGCATGACAGGTGATGACACATTATACAGTGCTACCAACTATTTCACAATTTGGTACATTCATGTTCACGTTAAAATAATGAATTTCCTCCAAATTCTACAAACAATACTCCATAATGACAATGTAAAAGAAGCTTGTTTGAAATCTTTACAAATTTATTAAAAATAAAAAAATTTAAAAATCACATGTACATAAGTATTCCCAGTCTTTGCTTAATATTTTGTTGAAGCGCTTACGGTCTCAAGTCCGTTTGTCTGAGTATGATGCTTCAAGCTTGACACACCTATTTTGGGAGGCTTCCCCTATTCTTCTTTGCAATATCTCTCATGCTCCATTAGGTTGGATGGGGATCGTCTGTGCACAGCCAAAATCTCCACACAGCATGGTCCTGCTTCACTGTAGGGATGGTATTGGTGGTGAGCTGGTTTCATAGGAGAGTTTAATCTTTGTTTCATGTTTTTTTGCAGACCAGATAATTTTGTTCTCATTGTTTGGGAGTCCCTCAGGTGCCTTTTGGCAAACTCCAGACAGGCTGTAATAGGCCCTTTAATGAGTAGTGGTTTCCTTCTGGCCACTCTACCATACAAGCCCGATTGGTGTAGTGCTGCAGAAGTGGTTGTTCCTCTGGAAGGTTCTCTTCTCTCCACAGAGAAACACTGGAGCTCCTTCCGAGTGACCATACGGTTCTAAGACGCTTCTCTCTTGATCCCTCAGTTTCGCCAGGCGGCACACTCTAGGAAGAGTCCCGGTGGTTCTCAGCGGATGAAGGAGGCTACTGTGCTCAGTGGGACCTTTAATGCTGCAGAATTTTTTCTGTAAGCTTCCCAGATCTGTACCTCAATACAATCCTGTGTCATGATCCTACAGGGCTTCCTGTCCTGCTTTTAGTTTGGTGGCTGACTTCCTGTTTTTCTTTCCTGTTGCTGGCAGCTTGTTTCTAATTGTCCAATCTCTTTCAGCTGTGCTCATTGATTTCACCTGGTGCCAGCTCTCTTTATATTCTGAATCTTCCCCTGAGAGAGCTGCCAGATTGTCCTGACCCTGTGTTTTGACTTTCCAGCATTTCTAGTTACCTTGTTTGCTTATGTGTTACAGACCGGGCCGTATTCTTGAAGCTGAGCTTTGCCTGTTCCTTAGAAAGCCCGTGTATTGATTCTCTTTGCCTTTCCTGGTTTTGGACCCCTGCTCTCGTTTGGACCTGCTCTCCAGCTCTTGCCCCTGTCTACAATACTGACTGAGGACGACTGTTGTGAGTCTGCAATCAGACTCCTACCCATACATTCATAATCTATAATAAAGAGCTTGTTCAACCACGAATTCTGGTACTGGCATTTTATTTGGGTTCAACATCCCTCGCGGCGGGTGGTTTCACTCGCTGCTGACATCTTGTCTTGGAGGTCTACAGACAATTCCTTGGACTTCAGGGTTTGGTTTCTGCTCTGACATGCACTGTTAACTGTGGGACCTTATTTAGACAGGTGTATGTTTTTTCCAAATCACATCCGGACAACTACAGTAAATCTTTCAGGTGGACTCCAATCAAGTTGCCGAAACTTCTCGAGGATGGTCGGTGGAAACAGGATGCACCAGAGCTCAATTTTGAGTGTCTGTTGCAAAGACTGTGAATTCCTATGTACATGTGATTTTTTTTTTTTAGTTTTTTTTGTGAAATTTAATTTCCTGAAAAAAAAAAAAAGTATTTAATCCATGTTGGAATAAGACTTCAACATAATAAAATGTGGAAAAAGAAGTTCTGTGAATACTTTCTGGATGCATTGTAAATTAATATTTTTTACTTTTAAATAAAAAATGCATACTCCCCAGCATTGCACATTAGACAGGAGGCTGACACTTGGCATGAGGCAAAACGATGACGAAATGAGTGACTCACGGAAAGACGTGTTCATATGTGGATCCAAAACTGTAGATGTTGAAATAGCAGCCCATTGGTAAACTCTTCAACAGGAGCAATAGTGTGTCCTTGGAGAAGGGGATAAAAGATAGTGAAGGGCTCTATGCAAGAGAGACAGTAATTATTCTATGGCAAAGTTAACAGTTGTTCTTACCCTGGCACTACTAATGCGACTTTCTCCCTGCTTGCTACCACTGGTATGAAAATCCATACTCCCAGATCGATCCAGTAAAAATATAATTTCTCCACATGATGTGACTGAAGACATCACAGCTGGAGGGAACTCAGGATACAAGCTTAGCATCAACATTTGATCACCCATCAGAGTGCCTAAAACACACCGAGACAAAAAAAAAAAAATCACAACGTTGCACTTTATTGCAACAAATGCAATTAATATGTTGTTATGATGTGTTTCTGAAACCAAATGACTTGTCTTAAATGTAACTGCTTAGTATAAAGGCTATGAAAATTATGTAAGCAAAGTGTAGCAAGTAATCTAATCGAATAAAACTAATCACTAGTTTGCACTCACCAGGCTTGGCAGAGGCCTGTCCTGCCTCTACCACAGCAGTGGGCTGATGGGCATCTGTGTAATAAATCAGCAGTTCAACATCTCTGTCAAACTTGTGTCCTGCAGCCAACTTCACCTACAGCACATAAAATACACTCATAACTATGAATAAAGCTAAATAATTTCTTCTGAGTACTGATGAACAATCACATGCAGCAGACACGTTATCAGTCGACCTACCGTGGCCTGGGTTTTCTCTGCATTGAGGTACTGGAGAGGATCCAGAGAAGAGCTGGACTCTACTTTAGAGATTGGACGAGGACACGACACTCGAGCAGAGAAAGACAGACTGTAGGGAACCAGAGAGGCTGGAACAGACGTCACCTGGACACTGGCACCTTCACTTCCTGTAAACAAGATCAGACAGGTTAGAGATGCTGGAATTACAAAAAAAAAATATTACACACTGACAACAGTTCATGTAATTCTGGATGATCAGGTTAACTTATAGTTCCTCTTATTCTCTGTGGATTCTTATGATTGGATATTTATTTAATTAAGTCATTTTAGTGAAATTTAGATCTCTTTCTGGAGGAAATATTTTCTGAATGCACCAAATGTCAGATTGTTTTCCTACCCTGAGGTTGGTATCGAGGGTTGAGCACAGCAGGGAGACAAAACCTCAGTCCGTCATCAGCCTGCACAGCCAGCTCAGTGACATACTCCAGCCTGATGGAGGCGCTCTCTCCTGGAGGAAGACTCCCCACACTCAGAGAAAATATATCTGGACTCTGGTCACTCTCCTCCAATAGAAAGGCCTGCTGACCGGAGCTCAGTGCATCATCATACTCCTCACGAGCCTGAAATACAGACAACAGATACTCTCTGTGTAACATTCACTGTATTTACTGTTTTTATTTCTTTCTACAGAGTCAGTGTTTTCTGTCCAGCTCACCTGCTGTTTCTCCTTCACCTCAGCTACAATCTGTGTTTGTCCAATGACAGCACTGAAATGACAAACAGCAGCATCTCCAGGTAGAGGGAAGACAAAAACTGCCTCTATTGGTTTGTCCTCCTTGTTCTCATAGAGCAGAGTGGAGACCAGTGTAGCCACATGGTCCCTGACCTCCAGCTCCACCTCGATGCTCTTCAGAGGAACTGACCAAGAAACAAAACAATGCAAATCATTAATAAAGACAATTTATAATATTGGTTGTAACTTTTTAAGGTTTAATTCAAAGCTCCACCTATTGACTCTGCTATCCTAAGAGTTAAATACATCTAATGGAGGATTAATAAAATAATAACATTACATGAATAGAGAGGAAGATGTTTGCTTCCTATACTCACCTGGTTCCTTCTCAGCAGTTAGCAAACCACAGCAGCTCATCACTTTAAAATAATGAAAATAAGAAAATAATGTTGCATCGTAAGTTTTGTTAATATCGAAACATTGCAAGCAGTGATTAATGTTACAACCATAATTTAAAACATGTTTAATAATATGTTACATTCTTAAATACTACATTTAATAAATTTAATCACAAAAGTTACAGCCTGAATAAATCATATTTTATTCGTTCAGACACCCTATCACGATTCTTGATCTATCATCTAAATCAATCAGTGAATTAAAGCACACATTCAGAACATTTTGTAAACAGCTGAGATTTCCGCTTTCACAGACAGATATTTGTTTAATAGCTACTGAGGACATTGTGTAGTATGTATTTGGGTTGGAAAAATGTCCAACCCAATGTGATGATAGTGTCCATTGTTTCAGTGGAAACTGCGACATCTATCATATTTTGACTATATGTCAAAATAAACAAACTCTTACCGATAGATGTGTGTAGTCCGGGACACTTCAGTTCCTTTATATAAATAATATATAAAGCAGGAATATTTTATCCCGGTGTAGTCAAACAGGAGCTGTGCAGCGCACTCGGCGCTTTAACTGGTTCGTCGTGAACTGAGATACAAAACAACGTGTCTGATTTTCTCCGTAGTTTCCTCCGACGGTCATAACCGGAGTAGAGATCGGCGGAGGTTGATTTGCACTGTGAATCCGTTTTGACGCAAGATCTTAACTTTACGCTTTACGCAACTTTGGAACTCGTAAACGCTGTTTACTGCGCACATGTTCCAGTAATTACGGTATGAGTGCTTTAAACGACCGACTTGGAGGTTTGGATCCTCCGAGGACTGGATGAACAGAGTGAAATGCGACGAACTCTCACGTATTACTAAATAAATTAATTTATTTCAAGGTTTGCAGAAAATGTTACTCTTGTTTAGTGTCAAATATTCACAGAGTCCGTGATAGTTCAGGACATTTGAGAAAAAAAAAACATCCCATGGCCGCTATAGCGTGTGATCTAGTTGAGGACATTTTCCTTAAAACGTGCGAACTAGACGGAATCAAGCGTGGGAACGAGATCCGAGTGGTCCAGCAGGGACCGGAGCGGGAATAAACATCAGCCCGAGAGGTTCGACTCAGACCAGCTCATCAAAATCATCACGTACACCCACACTTTATATATATTTGTAAAGTTATTAATGTTAAAACTGTTGTTATGCATTCAGTTTTAAATGTATGATGACTGTTATTAGTTTTCCTGCGAAGAGACCAACTTCTCCAATTCGTCTACAACAACATACAAAGTAGCTGCAGTTTCACAAATGAGTCGACTTTTCAGAAATGTCCCTTTGTTTGTAATTATTCTAGTTAAAAGTTTACAGCACACATGGGCAATTCGGTCACAAAACATATTTACCAGCATCATTCGCTCTTTTGTGGCTTGTAACTATAAGGTCAATTTCTGAAAAGAAAGAAATAAAATGTCTTCATTAATTAAAGTTGGACTGATGCCAGACAAAAGACTTTCTTACAGCAGTGCTTGTACCTTTGTACTACTACAGTACATTTGGTTACTTGTAGTCAAACAGCCTACTCTTTTTTAGACAACTGCTGTCTATAATAAGTCTGTACTGTTTTAGCAGCTCTGGTTTGAGTTTGGTGTCCTTCAGACGGGGTAGAGCTGTCCCTGAGATGCGCTCAGCCAAGCGTACAACACTCTGCAGTGCTCTGACTGGAACTGTGGATAAACCACACTGTGATGCAGGTAAGTTAATATACTTTCTATAGCCCCTGCATAGAACGCTTTCAGGAGTGCTGGTGAAACCCCACATTTCATCAACTGACACAGAGGGTACAGTCTTTGCTTGACTTTATTCACCTGGGCTTGACCGTGGTCAGACCAAGTCAGGTCCTCTGAGATGGTGACTCCCAGAAACTTGAAGCTGTTCACCCCCCCCTACAGGTGGTCTTGTTGATCATGAGAGGATTGTAGGTCCACTACAGCCTCTTCCTGAAGTCCACAATGAGTTCTTTGTTTTTTCTCATGTTCAAAGAGAGACAGGATCCAAGCAAGACTTCAGGCAGAGATGTTTAAGTTTACACATGACCTTATAGGCTATGGTAGAGTTATATTTGATATTCAGGCAAAACAACTCAGCAACAATACACCGTGGACACAGAATTACAGTGGGGCTGATAACCATGACCCTTCTCTTTCACTGGCTCTCTTGGGTGTCTCATTTTCTCATTGGGTCACCGCATAGCATAGAATGATTGGCATTCTATAATTAGCATCCCTAGATAGAAAACTTTATAATGTCATATAATGTCATAGATAACGTATAGAAAAAAAAAACCCTGCTCGTACACCGGTATAAATTTATATCAAGATCTGCATGTACACCTGGACTCACACACCTTGTCTCATAACGAGTTATTAAAGTTTATTTTGTTATAAGCATCAAAGTTGTCTTAAAGGCTAATCAGAAAAAAAGTATGTTTTACTAGTCAGTATTTAGGATGAAAGCCAAAAAAGGTACAGACATGAAAGACAACAAATGAAAAGCAAAAACAAGAAATATTTCATTGTTACAAAATGCTATAATGTTGATAAAGTAAACGTTGCGGAAGGGAGGAAATGTCCTTTCATTTTGATGAAACCTTCACAGACCCAGGGCGTCTTTCGGCACCTTGCAGCCCAGCACTGTATTTGCAGCTTCCACACACTCTGTCATACATTGTGCTGAAAAAAAAAAAAAAAAGAACTTAAAAAAATTCAACTGGGAAAACAACTGGGAGTACACTTGGTTCAGTGCTGATTGTTATGGCTATTACCGTTCTGAGCATGAATCCATGACACTGCCTTCATAGCCAGAAGTTCCCACTCTTCCTTAGCATCCGTCTTAAAACCATGAAGCCAGATCAGAGCCAGAACAGTGGCCCACACTTCCTGGTTGACCTAATTCACCAAATCAAAGTGGAACCATCAAAACCGGAAAAAAAACATGAGAATAAACAAAAAAAGAATTGTAAGTATCTAAACAGATAACACTGTACGGTGGTTCTGAACAGTTTCCGACATGTAAACATCATGAATACAGCCCACAGATACTTTTAGGTACTGCACATGTTTTAGTCTCTCTCTCTCTAACCCTAACCCTAGTCTCCAAAAAAGGTGGAATGCTGTGTAAAATCTACATGACAAATAACAAAAAATAAGTTGGGACAGATATTTACAATTTACAAAAGTGACTTAAAAGTAAGTTACAACTGCAGCATCTGGTCCCAGATGCTAATAGAAAAGAAAGAAAAGGGGACGCTACAGTAAACATATGGTAAACATCCCCCTGACCTCACTTCTGAGACATGTTGCTGCAAACATAGAGTGCATCAACTAAATTACCCATTTTATCTTATAATTGTAATTTTTTAACCTTTGATGTTTTCTACATTTATGTTCTATTGTGAATAAAATAGTGTTTTAGAAGATTTGAAATATACCACATTCTGTTAACATGCTGATTTTTACACACATCCCAACTTTTTTGGAGATTTAAGTTGTATATTTAGTTTGTGGACTCTTCACTTTCCTCCGTTTTATGTTTTGTTGATTTAATTACTAATACTTTTTTTTCTTTGTGAGTTTATCGTTTTTATGAAAACAGTTTTAAAAGTTGTCCAATTATTACTGTTATTAGTGTTTATTTAAATTTTCAAAAACCCACCGATGCAGGCTTTGGCTTCTCCACCTCCTCACTGGTCTTCCCCAGTGCAGCAGCCAGAGCTGCATCTAGCAGCCAGCAGCCAGACGCCTTCTGGAGGGACACCAACTGCAGCAAAGGGTCTCTGGGGGGCTCCGGAGTACCTTACGAGAGCAAATGTAAAGACAAATTAATCTTTGTTTAGTATTACACTGGTAAGCATTTGGACCACAGCTTTTCCACTTCTGCTAAATGCTTGTTTATGTACAGTGTATCGTACAAGCTGATGTTTGATGTGTAACATATTCACCTGATATTAGCACAATAGCATTCTAACAACTGCTAATTAATCATAAACACACAGCAAAGCTCATGACAATGGTAATTTCAATAGTTTTGATGATATGTGGTCTTAAACCAAACGATAGGACATGAAAAGTCAGAGGATCACCAAAGTTATTACAATTGTCACATTGTCTACATGTCATGATAATCCATACATGATCTGTCATCAGTTCTAGGTGTTATAATAATTGCTCCAAATTGCTTATCATGCATGGTAGATGGAAAATCTTGGGCACTGTCTAGACATAAACAAAGATTAAGATTAAGGAGAAAAACAGACAAACATTACTAAGAGGCAGCAGCAAAAATAAAGAACTTATAGTGCAGAAAAAGAACATTTTGATTTACTGTATAACTATAAACGTATACATAACTGTGATTTAGTTGATGTTAGAATGATATAATTAAATTTTTTACTTACAATACTGCCTCATTTCAGGAACGTTGCCTTAAAAATAAAGTTAAGACATTACAGCAGAGTTTTAAAGTAGTTACATGCATTACTTAAAATACTGACGCCATCAAAATATGTTTTTTTTTGCCAAATAAACGTGCAGATAGTCTAAAGATACCACATAATGGTGTGAAGCTGCTAGTTTTAGATTCTCTCCTACCTGTGGAGAGGACACAGGTATCACAGCCTGAACTGCAGTTGATTGCACTACTCTACATTTAGTAGACTGCTTTTATCCAAATTGAACTTCCAAGTGACTTTGTAACTTTATGTCTTAGTGATCATCAGCTGTATCAATGGTATTTACTGTACGGTATATCGATACACAGTATTTATGGAAGTATAAAAATGCATTTTCAGATCCTATAAAGGTTTTGACTTACTTTTTTCGAAGGCACTTAGGGATATGAAATACTTACGTTGACATGCTCTAAGAATCACTATCAAAAGAAAAAAGAAAAAACATAAACTCAAAATAGGTAAAGATATTACATGATAATACATGATAATAACTTACAAAATCTTATTCTTTAGAATTTAAATACAAAAGCCTGCACTGTTACTGAAATGAAGTTGGACTCACTAGAATATGTGGTGGACAAACACACAAAGAAAAGATAGAGACTGTTCTATAACACACCAACCATACCCTACATAAAAATCCATGCACTGAGTAGTATAGGTAACTTAGTCGATGTTATAACGATATAATTTAATTTTTTACTTACTCCTTCGAGGAACGAAGTCACCTTAAAAATAAAGACATTACAGCAGAGTTTTAAAGTAGTTACATGTATTACTTAGAATAAATAAAAAGTCATCAAAATATTAAATCTTTTTAACAAATAAACATGCAGATAGTCTAGAGTTCACCACATAACATTGTGCAGCTGCTAGTTTTAGATTTTCTTTTGACTCTAACTGTGGAGAGGACACAGGTATCACAGCCTGAACTGCAGTTGATAGCACAACTCTACATTTAGAACAGTGCTTTTATCCAAATTGAACTTCCAAGTGACTTTGTAACTTTATGTCTTAGTGATCATCAGCTGTATAAATGGTATTTACTGTATATCAATACACAGTTTTTATAGAAGTAAGGTTGTGACTTACTATTTTAAAGGCATTTCGGGATATGGAATACTTACATTCACATGCTCCAAAACTTCCTATCAAAATAATAAGAAATAAACATACACTCAAAATAGGTAAAGATATTACATGATCATACGTGATAATAATTAATATTATAATAAATAATAATAAAAAGTCTTATTCTTATTTAGTCTTTATAATTTCATTACAAAAACCTGTACTGTTACTGGAATGAGGTTGGACTCACTAGAATCTGTGGTGAACGAACATACAAAGATAAAGATAGACTGTTCTACAACACACCAATCCATACCTTACATAAAAATCCATGCACTGAGTAGTATATGTAATTTAGTCGATGTTAGAATGATATAATTTAATGTTTTACTTACTTATTTGAGGAACGACGTTGCCTTAAAAATAAAGTAAAGACATTTCAACAGAGTTTTAAAGTAGTTACATGTATTACTTATAATACTGAAGCCATCAAAATATCATTTTTTTTGCCAAATAAACAGATAGTCTAAGGTTTACCACATAACAGTCTGAAGCTGCTATTTTTAGATTCTCTCCTACCTGTTGAAAGGACACAGGTATCACAGCCTGAACTGCATTCAATTGCACAACTGTACAATTACATTTAGTACAATGCTTTTATCCAAACTGAACTTCCAAGGGACTTTATCACTTTACGTCATAGTGATCAAATGCTGTATCAACGGTATTTACTGTATATCAACACACAACACACTCGAGAGTGATATGGAATATTTACCACCACTTGCTCCAAGAAACACTATCGAAAAAACAAAACAAAACATATAGTCAGTATAGGTATAGATATTACATGATAATACATGATAATTTTATAATTTAAATACAAATATAAATACAGTAGAGTAAACAAGCTGTGAGGGAATGCATATATGAACAAGAAATTAAATACCACCAGTGCTTTGTTTTTCTTCGCAAACTGTTGTGATTCCGTTGTGACACACTGTGTCTTAGCGTTATTGTAATACAATCATTGATCATTGATTGATATAGTAAAGCAATGGGTCACACAACTCTTTCATTAGCTTTTGAAATAATACTCACTGGGTGCTGGAACATTTCTGCGCACCAGAGGTCCTTGAATCTCTTTGCCGTCACTTTTGTTGACAGCAATAAAGGCAGTGAAGGAGCTGCTCACTCCTGATTGGATGCTGAGCTCCACCACCTTCTCCTTCACCCCCCCAACTTGCTGTCCTCTGTGTTCTCTCTCCTCCATCTCCAGAGAGCGAATAAGAGTCCGAGCGCCCAACCTGTGGACTGTTAACCTGCAGACAGGAGTAAACACAGGTGGAGCCTCGTGTGTGACTACAAAATAAAAATATACATTATATTTAGCTTAGCATGTGCTAAGACTGACGTGTTTGACGAGAGCCTGTCTTACCCAGTTTCCTCTGCAGATTTCAGACTGAAACAGAGCTGGTTCTGAGAGAGATGACCTGCCAGGCTGTACTTCACGGTCACACAGCCCTCTGCTGCTTCTGAACTCTGACAGATCAGTACAGTAGTAGAAACTATGTCTTTACTGTAATACTAAACCTGATGAATTCATACTGTATAAGTAGATGGTGCTGCTCCCACCTGTCCAGTGATCTGCGTATAAACCAGTGACCTCTGACCCTGGAAAAGTGCTGTGATTGGTGGAGAGAGGACAGTGGCAGACACTCCTTTTGGTAAATCCCATGTGACTGAGACATCCTGCACAGCTGGCTGCAGAGCAAATCGCAGCGACTGCATCACCTGGTAAATAAAAACATTTTCTAAAACTTAATAGATGCACTGATTTTTTATTTATTAGAACAATGACTTCTAAAAAAAATAGACGTTTGTTGTTCCATTGATTGTAGAGCAAATCAAAAAGTGAAATAGTGCTGCCTCAGGTGACTCTGAACCGTCTAGTTATGCTGACATTTACTTACCTTGAGGCACTGGACATGCAGGGATTTGTTGGGTTCATCTTGATGGTAATTGTCCAAATAAGAGTTTTTTGTGTGATTTATTATTATATAAATAAATACATTTAAACATTTTTTACTTTGGGTTGCATCCTGTCACCACCAGTGATGAACTGAGCATGACCTCCTCCTTCCTTGGCCAAATCATTAATAAGAGCAGTACTGGCTCCTTCCCCAATCCCAAAGGAGAAACACCTACAATACAGTTGTTATGTTCTTAACACACAGTAACAGAACATTAACAGTGTTTGTTGTGTTGTTCTGTCTTTGTGGTTTCACCTGTGGGAACCTGAATTCTTCTTCACCAGATCTATAACTTCCTTGGTGTTTCCCACTTCTCCATCAGTAAAGACAAATAGCTATAGAGGAAGTTTTACACATAAGTTAGCACAATCCTGGAGCAGAAGGACAGTGTTATTATCATTTTACCTAAACAGTGTAACTTATGTGGAATGTGGTTGGATATGCAGCCATGTCTCTGTATGTGTGGGTGTATTACTTGTCTTGGTTGATTGGGAATACAGGGCTGGCTGTAAATGTGTTCGAGGGGCTTAAGGATCTCAGTTCCTCCCAGATTAGCTGTCATCTCCTCAACTTTCTTCAGAGCCTCCTCCATCGTCTTTTCACTGTACTCCACACTCTTACTGTTATCAAAAACACATAAACAGAGGAGGTCAAGAGGTGAATAGTTGTCCAGTGGTACTAATATATCTATACAGGCATTATACAGAAATTCATAGACCAAGTTTTTTGAAGTGTAACAGCAATAATTTCCCTGTACATAAGCACTCCTAGATGTATTTACTATGTTGTAAGAATGTTGAATTATCCATGTTTCTCCCTAAATATCAATGCTCTGTCTCCTGTGGGAGCTGGCATACAATTGCATATACACAAAAAGTGATGTCAAAAACGGAAACATATTTTTGTGTGCTCATGTACAATAGCGCTGTGCTGCAATAGTGAAACAGTTTTAGTTCATAAGGTTTTTTTGAAACATGGTTTAATAAAAAAAAACATGCATCAAATGAACAAAACAAGTTTTCAAGCACATGTGTCTATTTTTCTGTCTAATAAATAAAAAAAAAAAGATTTGAAATGGCACCTACTGGCCACCATACTCACGGGAACATGTGTTCATATGAGGACCCAAAACTGTAGATGTTGAAATAGCAGCCCATTGGTAAACTCTTCAACAGGAGCAGTAAAGTGTCCTTGAAGAAACAGATGAAGGTCAGTTAAGGCAGCTGCGTGAGAATAAGACAAAGTATGTTGTGATGGAGTAAACACTTGTATACCCTGGCACTGGCAACACGAGTCCCTTGATGGTTGCTGTTGTTCAAAAGACAATCCATACTCCCAGATCGATCCATTAAAAATACAAATTCTCCACATGACGCAGCTGAAGACATCCCAGACTGAGGGAACTCAGGATACAGGCTCAGCATCACCATCAGATCACCCATCACAGTCCCTAAAACAGAGAACAGAAAAAAATAATAATACAAACTTTCTCTATTGTAATATAATTTACTAATGTGTTCTTTCAAATTTTTAACTAAATGTCTCTCACTTTTAACTAATAACAATATTTTCAAACCACTGAACATCCTGTTAACAAAGTAAAAAATTGATTAATTTGCACTCACCAGTCTTGGCAGAGGCCTGTCCTGCCTCTACCACAGCAGTGGGCTGGTGGGCATCTGTGTAATAAATCAGCAGTTCAACATCTCTGTCAAACTTGTGTCCTGCAGCCAACTTCACCTTTGTTTCATAAAAAAACATAAAGTTATAAATGTGGTTTTCAGTACTGAAGAACAACCACACGCAGCAGACACGTTATCAGTCGACCTACCGTGGCCTGGGTTTTCTCTGCATTGAGGTACTGGAGAGGATCCAGAGAACAGCTGGACTCTACTTTAGAGATTGGACGAGGAGACGACACTCGAGCAGAGAAAGACAGACTGTAGGGAACCAGAGAGGCTGGAACAGACGTCACCTGGACACTGGAACCTTCACTTCCTGGAAATACATTTAAACAGGTTAGAAATTCTCTAATAAAAGGTGTTCCACACAGAAAGTCCTCAACTTGGGGCCCCTGTTATAAAGCAAAGCATGATGACAAGACACTTCTGCCAGGTCCCTATACTTTCTATTTTTCTTCAGTCTTTGTCAGGCAGTGTCAGTGTGAAAAAGATTATTAAGCGACAAAAAAAAACAAAAAACATAGTCATAAAGTATCAGATGAATTTTTAAGCGTAAATATTTCTTTATACATTTAAGAAGTTGATGAGTCATGTAAAATGCTATTGCATTAATCCATTTAAATGTTAAAACACGTGAAGTATTTTGGTAGCTAGCAGTACATGATTTACAAATGAATATGATACAGTTATTTGTTTTTGTCGGTTAAGATACAGAGAGCTATAAGTGTGACATCTCACAGTGATAATGTAAAGCACAAGATTTAACTGCATGGAAGTACTGAATGTATCCCTAATCCTGTACAGAAATTAATGTTGACAGCAGAATGGTTTGACAGTTTGCCCTTTACAAAAAGGAAAAGCATCATTTTTTAAAATCATATGTTGGATGTGAATCTTGAGTGCCAGCCTGCTGTGGCGCCAGTTTCTAGTTTGTAAAACAAATTCTGTTTCTGTCTTTTTAACTGTAATTTGTCAATGAGGTTGTAAAAAGATCACAGTCTATGTATTTATCAGTGTGCTCCATCTGTAATTGATCACTCAGTATAAGTTTGGTGTGGACTACGGTTAATATGCTGGCTTGTTTTCCTACCCTGAGGTTGGTAACGAGGGTTGAGCACAGCAGGGAGACAAAACCTCAGTCCATCATCAACCTGCACAGCCAGCTCAGTGACATACTCCAGCCTGATGGAGGCGCTCTCTCCTGGAGGAAGACTCCCCACACTCAGAGAAAATATATCTGGACTCTGGTCACTCTCCTCCAATAGAAAGGCCTGCTGACCGGAGCTCAGTGCATCATCATACTCCTCACGAGCCTGAAATACAGACAACAGATACTCTCTGTGTAACATTCACTATATTTACTGTTTTTATTTCCTTTATACAGAGTAAATGTTTTCTGTCCAGCTCACCTGCTGTTTCTCCTTTACCTCAGCTACAATCTGTGTTTGTCCAATGACAGCACTGAAATGACAAACAGCAGCATCTCCAGGTAGAGGGAAGACAAAAACTGCCTCTATTGGTTTGTCCTCCTTGTTCTCATAGAGCAGAGTGGAGACCAGTGTAGCCACATGGTCCCTGACCTCCAGCTCCACCTCGATGCTCTTCAGAGGAACTGACCAAGCAACAAAACCATACAAAAAAGAAAATAATTAATAAAGACAATTTATAATATTAGTTGTAACTTTTTAAGTTTTAATTCAAAGCTCTACCTATTGACCCTGCTATCCCGAGAAATAAATACATCTAATGTAGGACTGATAAAATAATAACAGTACATGAACAGAGAGAAAGATGTTTGCTTCCTATACTCACCTGGTTCCTTCTCAGGAGTCAACAGACCACAGCGGTTCATCATTGTACCTGTGCAAAAAAACAAACAGAAAACAAAAAAAAGCACATCGTATGAGTATATTAAAGGTGTGTGACCTATAGGCTTGTTTTGTTAGGAGAAACTGAGACATCTTGTCTTAGTGTTTTTTGTATTGTTTATTTAATGCTTGTCCATTTTTCTTTGCCTAGGCTGAACTGAGGTTGAGTGAGCATGTGGCAGGTCTTTCTGTGAGGCTCAAACTATCATCAGTGCTTCTTTTGTTCTTTTACTTTCACTTATAGTTCCTTTTCCCAGCAGTTGTTTTTATTTCTGTCTTTGATAAAAAGCAGCATCATATTGCTAAACCGTATTGTCTGCGTTTATTTTTTATTTTTGTCATTTTTAATCTAGTAATACTGTAATCTCTAATCTATTTATTTTTAAACTGGAATTCTCTCTGACGGGAAAACAGATCAAATGGAAACAGAGCACCTGTGAAAAGGCAGCTGATCCACTTTAAATCACTAAAAACATGAACCTCAGTGATTATAAATAAAGCAGGACAGCGGATCAGTGTCTTCTTGAACTACAACATAAAAACTTAGTACAAGTAAACTTACCTTTGACGACAAATGTTTACCGTCCGGGAAAACTGAACTGACAACTGGAGTTTGCAGAACAGGAAGAGTTATGTCAGCTGACAATCTACAAATCTACAGTTTGCATTTTGTACAGTTAATTTGCTTTGCCCTCTCTAGTTTTTTATTGGTTAATTTTTAATGTATTTAGTTTATTTGCATTTACCTAGCTTATTAATTTTCTATTTACATTTCCCATGTTTTCCCCTGAGGATCATTTTTATACAAATATTTTGGCTTAATCCCTTATGTTTTTTTGTGCAACACCCCTCAAGATTCTCCACTTAGGGATGAAGAAAGTGTTACCTTAAATTACCTTCATCAATTAGGATATTTGCCTACTGAGCTGTTTTTGTTTATTTTTTCAGCTTTATTTCTCCTGGATTTCCCCACTGTTCAGCTGATTGCTGTGAACAGAGGGAGAGAATGGGCTCGTGGCCGGAGTCCAGAGGGAGAGTGAAGTGAGGGAAATGAAGGAAAATCCAGCATTGCCTGGTGCCAGGCTGAAACGGTGACATGGATGGGAAATTCAGATAAAATAGTTCACGTGAAAGGAGCCTGACCCACTCTACAAGCCTAAAACCTCTAATCTCAGCTGTTATAAATAAGGCAAGCCAGAGTGTCTTCTTGAACTACAAAATAATCTCATAGTATAAATAAACTTACCTGTGACAACTAATGTTTACCGCCTGAGGAAATTCAACTCAGTTGCATCTGCAAAACAGGAAGAGTCCGTGTCTAATGACAAAGACACGGCCACAAGTTATGTATATCTTGCATATGTTGTCTTCCCAGTAGACTAGATCCAGTAACAAACAAGGCGGGTATGGTTAAACTAAAATACTACAATACTTTGAATAAATTTACATACACACCCACTGGCACACTGAGAATCTTATCTCCAATTTCCATGGAAGGGTAATACAAGTAAAGCACATACATAGATATTACAAGTAGGCTAAATTTTAATAGAAGTCATGCATTTTTGTATCTCACACACACAGAGACTTTGAAAAAGTATCAATTCCCCTTGACTTTTTCATATTATGTGTTGTAAATTTAATTTCAAATAGGGGGAGAGAAGTGTTTACCCAATCCATCTACACACATCCAGCCAGTTTAACAGCTTAAACTCATGAAGCCAGATCAGAGCAAGAATTAAGTTAGGTTAAGTTAGTATTAGGAATTATAAATGACCTCACTTATAAATGCCTATAAAAGTAACATATTACCAGAGTTACCAGAATGTAGAAGTGTAATTTTGTCCATTTTTGTCAAAAAAAAAAAACAAAAAACAGACAAAACCTATTTCAATTCCTTTTTTATTACTTCTAACTAGAACAGGGGTATTCAACTAAAATTTAAAGAGGCCCTGTTACACAATATTTTTGGAAGCAAAGGTCCAGAAGATTATAATGTCTAACTATTTCCTGCGATATATTATCAAGTAGCCTGCATGTAGTCAATACTTGACTGTGAAATCAAATTAATTCAGTACAATTCAAAAACATTTTGACAAACTTATTGTTATGTAACATCAACTGAGCATGTGACTCAAGATCCTGGTGGACTGGTCATACTGGGCTCATAATGCCGTTTGACATTGGCTCTTTTAATAGGAGCCACAGTTTCTGAACATATCAGACACACTGGTTTAGTGCTCCCAGTGGGTAAAATGAACAGAAAGGAACTCTAAAAACTCTTTTTTCGCTGTCCGATTTTCTCTTTTTGGACATTTTTAAATGTATCTCTTCCTTTTTCAGTCTCACCGTCCTTTTATCAACTTTCTCCTCTGTCGTCTGTCTCTCTCCTCTCTGTCTCTCTGTTATCACCGTCTTTGTTTATTAAATTTCTTTCCAACCTCGAACTTTCTCTCATCTACCGCTAAGTGGAATCAAAACATTCAGATTGGTCTGTAGCTCCGGGTCCGTTTGGGACAGCTTCTGGGTCCGGGTCCGGATCCGGATCCGGACCGCGGACCGCCTTGTTAGTGATCCCTGAACTAGAAGATCAATTTCGGAATGGAAAGAATTTAATTTCTTCATCAACTAAAGTTGGACTGACATAATAGAGTTTCTAGAGAAAGCAGTGATTACCAAAGTTATATGTTATACTAAGACTGCCTTCCTGTTTGCTGTCTACTGTTTACGATGTGACTGTGCTAAGCTCACTGGGAGCTGTCACTGGTCCTGACCTCTTTGCTGTCCTGCACAGTTGATGCTGAGATGCACAACTATACTCAACATTTTGTAACACTTTAATGCAGCAGTCCACAGAGAAATGTCCAGAGCTTTCCAAACGGCTCTGCCACAAGATGTCTGTCATTTCAGTAGGGGTAGTGTTAGTAGGATTTCAGTGGTCTGAGTATAACAGGACATCACACATGCTCACACTGAGTTTGGAACTATTTGTATTGCTTAATATGACAGTAGCCCAATTTGTTGTGTATTATGAAGGCATATCATAGAATGATTGGCATTATATGATTAGTATCCCTACATATTAGAAAAATATAAAACACGCTGCTTACACTACAATTTTGCTGGCTTAAATTTATATTTCAGATCTGCATGTACACCTGGACTCATGACTGTCTCATACTGAGCTATTAATGCTCATTTTGTTAAAAGCATAAAGGTTGTCTTGACTAATCTGTGTAAAAAGTATAATTTACTAAAGCCCAACTAGGTACAGACTTCAAAGACAGCAAATGAAAAGTGAAAACAAGAAATATTTCATTGTTACAGTATGCTATAATGTTAAAAAAGTAAATGTTGCAGAATGGAGGAAATTTCCCCTCATTTGATGAAACCTTCACAGACCCAGGGCGTCTTTTGGCACCTTGCAGCCCAGCACTGTATTTCCAGCTTGCACACATTCTGTCATACATTGTGCTGAAAATAAAATAAAATTTTAAAAAAGTCAACTGGGAAAACAACACATGTACACATGTTTCAGTACTGATTGTTATGGCTATTACCGTTCTGAGCATGAATCCATGACACTGCCTTCATAGCCAGGAGCTCCCACTCTTCCTTAGCATCCGTCTTAAAACCATGAAGCCAGATCAGAGCCAGAACGGTGGCCCACACTTCCTGGTTGACCTAATTCACCAAATCAAAGTGGAACCAGCAAAACCGGAAAAAAAAACATGAGAATAAACAAAAAAAGATGGAAATATCTAAATAGAAAACACTGTATGGTGGTTCTGAACAGTTTCCGACATGCAAACACCATAATTACAGCCCACAGATGCTTTTAGGTACTGCACGTTTGCATATTTTTGTCTCTGATCTCTGATTTTCAGGTGTTATCTTGCTGTTATATATAACACAAGTTCCAAAAGGTTGGATGCTGTGTAAAATCTACATGAGTATGAATAAAAAAATAAGTTTGGACAGATATTTACAATTTACAAAAGCAAGGTACAACTGCAGCATCTGGTCTCCTCCCCCTCTCCTCTTTTTTTGAATCAGTTTTAAACGTTGTCCCATTATTACTGTTATTAGTGTTTGTTTGTTTTTTTTTTCCAATAACCCACCGATGCAGGCTTTGGCTTCTCCACCTCCTCACTGGTCTTTCCCAGTGCAGCAGCCAGAGCTGCATCTAGCAGCCAGCAGCCAGACGCCTTCTGGAGGGATACCAACTGCAGCAAAGGGTCTCTGGGGGGCTCCGGAGTACCTTACGAGAGCAAGTGTAAAGACAAATTAATTTTTGTGTACTATTACACTGCTATGCATTTGGACCACAGCTTTTCCACTTCTGCTAAATGCTTGTGTATATGCAGTGTATAGAACAAGCTGATGTTTGATTTGTAACATATTCACCTGATATTAGCACATTAGCATTCTAACAACTGCTAATTAATCATAAACACACAGCAAAGCTCATGACATTGGTAATTTCAATAGTTTTCGTGATATGTGTTCTTAAACCAAACGATAGGACATGAAACGTCAGAGGATCACCAAAGTTATTACAATTGTCACATTGTCTACATGTCATGATAATCCATACATGATCTGTCACCAGTTCTAGGTGTTATAATAATTGCTCCAAATTGCTTACCATGCATGGTAGGTGGAAAATCTTGGGCACTGTCTAGACATAAACAAAGATTAAGATTAAGGAGAAAAACAGACAAACATTACTAAGAGGCAGCAGCAAAAATAAAGAACTTATAGTGCAGAAAAAGAACATTTTGATTTACTGTATAACTACAAACATATGCATAACCCCTGTAACAGGAACTATAGGAGAGCTTTGTATAAATCTAAATTTAGTTAGTTAAATATACAGTGAGGGAAAAAATTATTTGAACCCCAGCTGATTTTGTAAGTTTGCCCACTAACAAAGAAATGATCAGGCTATAATTTCAATGGTAGGTTTATTTGAACAGTGAGACACAACAATGACAAAAAAAATCCAGAAAAATGCGTTTCAAAAAGAGTTATAAATTAATTTGCATTTCCATGAAGGAAATAAGTATTTGATCCCCTATCCGTCAGCAAGATCTCTAGCTCCCAGGTGGATCTTATACAGGTAACGAGCTGACATTGGCAGCCCTCTCAGCTCGTTACCTGTATAAAAGAGACCTGTCCACAGAAGCAATCAATCAATCCAGATTCCAAACTCTTCACCATGGCCAAGACCAAAGAGCTTTCCAAGGATGTCAGGGACAAGATTGTGGACCTACACAAGGCTGGAATGGGCTACAAGACCATCGCCAAGCAGCTGGGTGAGAAGGTGACAACAGTTGGTGCAATTATTCGCAAATGGAAGAAACATAAATTAACTGCCAATCTCCCTTGGTCTGGAGCTCCATGCAAGATCTCACCTCGTGGAGTTTCAATGATAATGAGAACGGTGAGGAATCAGCCAAGAACCACTCGGGAGGAACTTGTCAATGATCTCAAGGCAGCTGGGACCATAGTCACCAAAAAAACTGTTGGTAACACACTACGCCGTGAAGGACTGAAATCCTGCTGTGCCCGCAAGGTCCCCCTGCTCAAGAAAGCCCATCTACAGGCCCGTTTGAAGTTTGCCACTGAACATCTGACTGATTCAGAGGAAGACTGGGTGAAAGTGTTGTGGTCAGATAAGACCAAAATCGAGCTCTTTGGCATCAACTCCACTCGCTGTGTTTGGAGGAGGAGGAAGGCTGCCTATGACTCCAAAAACACCATCCCCACTGTCAAATATGGAGGTGGAAACATTATGCTTTGGGGGTGTTTTTCTGCCAAGGGGACAGGACAATTGCACCGCATCAAAGGGAGGATGGATGGGGCCATGTACCGTCAAATGTTGGGTGAGAACCTCCTTCCCTCAGTCAGGGCATTGAAAAGGGTCGTGGTTGGGTACTCCAGCATGACAATGATCCAAAACACACGGCTAAGGCAACAAATCACTGGCTCAAGAAGAAGCATATTAAGGTCATGGAGTGGCCTAGTCAGTCTCCAGACCTTAATCCCATAGAAAATCTGTGGAGGGAGCTGAAGGTTCGAGTTGCCATTGGAGAGGATCTGCAAAGAGGAGTGGGCCAAAATCCCCCCTGAGATGTGTGCAAACCTTGTGGCCAACTACAAGAAACGGCTGACCTCTGTGATTGCCAACAAAGGTTTTGCCACCAAGTACTAAAGCACGTTTTTCGAAGGGATCAAATACTTCTTTCCTTCGTGGAAATGCAAATTAATTTATAACTCTTTTTGAAACGCATTTTTCTGGATTTTTTTTGTCATTGTTGTGTCTCACTGTTCAAATACACCTACCATTGAAATTATAGACTGATCATTTCTTTGTTAGTGGGCAAACTTACAAAATCAGCTGGGGTTCAAATAATTTTTTCCCTCACTGTATATTTAAAAATATATTCTATATAAACTCACATAATGACATATTTTGAATTACTTATCTTTCCTAACAGACCTTGGAGCATTACTGGGAAATAAGCACACAACACTAGTGCAGGTTTTTTTAAAGAACTTGTAAATGTTTCAACTCAAAATAAGCCTCTGCTGCAGCAAGACCTAGGTTTGCTATCAAAGGGTGCTGAGAGAGGCTTTTGCCTGTGTATCATATAACTCACTGCTTAAACACAATTGCTTGTTTCATGTGCTATAAGATTCAGTAGTTTAGGCTGTTAAGTCTGTGCTAATGCACTACACTGAATTACAAAAACACACAAACATATGATTCCGCTTTTTACTTACAATCGTAAGTAAATGAAGATCGAGCCCCTGAAGCATGCCGCATCATTATAGGAGGCATTCCTTTAAAAAAATAAGGTTAGGACATTACTACATAAATTATAAAATAAAAAGAGTTAAAATAAGTGCTTAAAATACTGCATTCAAAATTATTAAAAAGTACATGTACACTGGACTGACTGGTGCAAAAAGCCTGCACAGTGACAGGAATGAGGTTGGACTTACTATAATCTGTGGTGGACAAACACACAAAGAAAAAAGATAGAGACAGTTTTACAACACACCAACCATACCCTCCATAAAAATCCATGCACTGAGTAGTACAGGTAATTTAGTCGATGTTAGAATGATATAATTTAATGTTTTACTTACTTATTTGAGGAACGACGTTGCCTTAAAAACAAAGTTAAGACATTACAGCAGAGTTTTAAAGTAGTTACATGTATTACTTAAAATACTGAAGCCATCAAAATATGATTTTTTTGCCAAATAAACATGCAGATAATCTAAGGTTTACCACATAACGGTCTGAAGCCGCTCTTTCTAGATTCTCTCCTACCTGTGGAAAGGACACAGGTATCACAGCCTGAACTGCAGTTAATTGCACAACTGTACAATTACATTTAGTACAGTGCTTTTATCCAAATTGAACTTCCAAGTGACTTTGTAACTTTATGTCTTAGTGATCATCAGCTGTATCAACGGTATTTACTGTATTGTGATACACAGTATTTATGGAAGTATAAAAATTTATTTTCAGATCCTATTAAGGTTTTGACTTACTTTTTTTCGAAAGCAGTAAGGGATATGGAATACTTACGTTGACATGCTCTAAGAATCACTATCAAAAAACAAAACAAAACATATACTATACTCAAAATAGATAAAGATATTATATGATAATACATGATAGTGACTTAAAAAGTTATATTCTTTACACATTGTGTCTTAGCATTATTGTAATACAATCATTGATCATTGATTGATATAGTAAAGCAATGGGTCACACAAGTCTTTCATTATCTTTTGAAATAATACTCACTGGGTGCTGGAATATTTCTGCGCACCAGAGGTCCTTGAATCTCTTTACCATCACTTTTGCTGACAGCAATAAAGGCAGTGAAGGAGCTGCTCACTCCTGATTGGACGCTGAGCTCCACCACCTTCTCCTTCAACCCCCCAACTTGCTGTCCTCTGTGTTCTCTCTCCTCAATCTCCAGAGAGCGAATCAGAGTCCGAGCACCCAACCTGTGGACTGTTAACCTGCAGTAAGGAGTAAACACAGGTGGAGCTTCATATGTGTGACTACAAAATAAAAATATACATTATATTTAGCTTAGCATGTGCTAAGAGTCACATGTGTTTGATGAGAGCCTGTCTTACCCAGTGTCCTCTGCAGGTTGCAGACTGAAACGGAGCTGGTTCTGAGAGAGATGACCTGCCAGGTTGTACTTCACGGTCACACAGCCCTCTGCTGCTTCTGAACTCTGACAGATCAGTACAGTAGTAGAAACTATGTCTTTATTGTAATACTCAACATGATGACATACTGTATAAGTAGATGGTGCTGCTCCCACCTGTCCAGTGATCTGCGCATAAACCAGTGACCTCTGACCCTGGAAAAGTGCTGTGATTGGTGGAGAGAGGACAGTGACAGACACTCCTTTTGGTAAATCCCATGTGACTGAGACATCCTGCACAGCTGGCTGTAGAGCAAATCGCAGCGACTGCATCACCTGGTAAATAAAACATTTTTTAAAACTTAATAGATGCATTGAGTTTTTATTAATTGGAACAATGGCTTCTAAAAAAAAAAATACAGGTTTGTTGTTCCATTGATTGTAGAGCAAATCAAAAAGTGAAATAGTGCTGCCTCAGGTGACTCTGAACCAGCTAGTTAGGCTGACATTTACTTACCTTGATGCGCTGGGCATGCAGGGAATTGTTGGGTTCATCCAGATAAGATTTTGTGTGATTTATTATTATATAAATAAATACATTTAAACATTTCTTACTTTGGGTTGCATCCTGTCACCACCAGTGATGAACTGAGCATGACCTCCTCCTTCCTTGGCCAAATCATTAATAAGAGCAGTGCTGGCTCCTTCCCCAATCCCAAAGGAGAAACACCTACAATACAGTTATTATGTTTTTATCACACAGTAACACAACATGAACAGTGTTTGTTGTGTTGTTCTGTCTTTGTGGTTTCACCTGTGGGAACCTGAATTCTTCTTCACCAGATCTATAACTTCCTTGGTGTTTCCCACTCCTCCATCGGTAAAGACAAATAGCTATAGAGGAAGTTTTACACATAAGTTAGCACAATCCTGGAGCAGAAGGACAGTGTTATTATCATTTTACCTAAACAGTGTAACTTATTTTGAATGTGGTTGGATATGCAGCCATGTCTCTGTATGTGTGAGTGAAGTACTTGTCTTGGTTGATTGGGAATACAGGGCTGGCTGTAAATGTGTTCGAGGGGCTTAAGGATCGCAGTACCTCCCAGATTAGCTGTCATCTCCTCAACTTTCTTCAGAGCCTCCTCCATCGTCTTTTCACTGTACTCCACACTCTTACTGTTATCAGAAACACACAAACAGAGGAGGTCAGAAGGTGAATAGTTTTCCAGTGGTACGAATATATCTATACAGGCATTATACAGAAATTCATAGACCGAGTTTTTTGAAGTGTAACAGCAATAATTTCCATGTACATAAGCACTCCTAGCTATATTTACTATGTTGTAAGAATGTTGAATTATCCAGGTTTCTCCCCAAAAAATATCAATGCTCTGTCTCCTGTGGGAGCTGGCATACAATTGCATATACACAAAAAGTGATGTCAAAAACAGAAACATATTTCTATGTGCTCATGTAAAGTAGTGCTGTGCTGCAATAGTGAAACAGTTTTAGTTCATAAGATTTTTTTCAAACATGGTTTAATAAAAAAAAAAAACATGGATCAAATGAACAAAACAAGTGTTCAAGCACATGTGTCTATTTTCTGTCTAATAAATAAAACAAAAGATTTGAAATGGCACCTACTGGCCACCATACTCACGGGAAGATGTATTCATAGGTTGAACCAAAACTGTAGATGTTGAAATAGCAGCCCATTGGTAAACTCTTCAACAGGAGCAGTAAAGTGTCCTTAAAGAAACAGATGAAGGGTTAGTTAAGGCAGCTGTGTGAGAGGAAGACAAATTATTTTATGATAGAATCAACAATGGTTGATACCCTGGCACTGGAAATGCGAGTTTCTTCCCGCTTACTGCTACTGGTAGGACAACCCATACTCCCAGATCGATCAATTAAAAATACAAATTCTTCACATGACGCGACTGAAGACATCACAGCCTGAGGGAACTCAGGATACAGGCTCAGCATCACCATCAGATCACCCATCACAGTCCCTAAAACAGAAACAGAAAACAGAAAAAAAATCACAAACTTTCTCTATTGTAACATATTTTAATAATGAGTTCTTTCAAATATTTAACTAAATGTCTCTCACTTTTAACCAATAACAGTATTTTCAAACCACTGAACATCCTGTTAACAAAGTAAAAACTTAATTCATTTGCACTCACCAGGCTTGGCAGAGGCCTGTCCTGCCTCTACCACAGCAGTGGGCTGGTGGGCATCTGTGTAATAAATCAGCAGTTCAACATCTCTGTCAAACTTGTGTCCTGCAGCCAAATTTACCTATGGGTTATAAAACAGATAAAGTTATACATTTTGTTTTCAGTTCTGAGGAATAACAACATAAAGGCGCCAGGCATAAGCCTACCGTGGCCTGGGTTTTCTCTGCATTGAGGTACTGGAGAGGATCCAGAGAAGAGCTGGACTCTACTGTAGAGATTGGACGAGGACACGACACTCGAGCAGAGAAAGACAGACTGTAGGGAACCAGAGAGGCTGGAACAGACGTCACCTGGACACTGGCACCTTCACTTCCTGTAAACAAGATCAGACAGGTTAAAGATGCTGGAATCAAAAAGATATTAAACATTAAAAACTATTGTTTCAGCAGAAAGTTTGGATGTTTTCCTACCCTGAGGTTGGTATCGAGGGTTGAGCACAGCAGGGAGACAAAACCTCAGTCCGTCATCAGCCTGCACAGCCAGCTCAGTGACATACTCCAGCCTGATGGAGGCGCTCTCTCCTGGAGGAAGACTCCCCACACTCAGAGAAAATATATCTGGACTCTGGTCACTCTCCTCCAATAGAAAGGCCTGCTGACCGGAGCTCAGTGCATCATCATACTCCTCACGAGCCTGAAATACAGACAACAGATACTCTCTGTGTAACATTCACTATATTTACTGTTTTTATTTCCTTTATACAGAGTCAATGTTTTCTGTCCAGCTCACCTGCTGTTTCTCCTTCACCTCAGCTACAATCTGTGTTTGTCCAATGACAGCACTGAAATGACAAACAGCAGCATCTCCAGGTAGAGGGAAGACAAAAACTGCCTCTATTGGTTTGTCCTCCTTGTTCTCATAGAGCAGAGTGGAGACCACTGTAGCCACATGGTCCCTGACCTCCAGCTCCACCTCGATGCTCTTCAGAGGAACTGACCAAGCAACAAAACCATACAAAAAAGAAAATAATTAATAAAGACAATTTATAATATTAGTTGTAACTTTTTAAGTTTTAATTCAAAGCTCTACCTATTGACCCTGCTATCCCGAGATATAAATACATCTAATGTAGGACTGATAAAATAATAACAGTACATGAACAGAGAGAAAGATGTTTGCTTCCTATACTCACCTGGTTCCTTCTCAGGAGTCAACAGACCACAGCGGTTCATCATTGTACCTGTGCAAAAAAACAAACAGAAAACAAAAAAAAGCACATCGTATGAGTATATTAAAGGTGTGTGACCTATAGGCTTGTTTTGTTAGGAGAAACTGAGACATCTTGTCTTAGTGTTTTTTGTATTGTTTATTTAATGCTTGTCCATTTTTCTTTGCCTAGGCTGAACTGAGGTTGAGTGAGCATGTGGCAGGTCTTTCTGTGAGGCTCAAACTATCATCAGTGCTTCTTTTGTTCTTTTACTTTCACTTACAGTTGCTTTTCCCAGCAGTTGTTTTTATTTCTGTCTTTGATAAAAAGCAGCATCATATTGCTAAACCGTATTGTCTGGGTTTATTTTTTATTATTGTCATTTATAATATTGTGATACTGTAATCTCTAATGTATTTATTTTTAAACTGGAATTTAATTCCCTCTGACGGGAAAAACAGATCAAATGGGAACAGAGCACATGTGAAAAGGCAGCTGATCCACTTTAAAACGCTAAAAACATGAACCTCAGTGATTATAAATAAGGCAGGACAGCGGATCAGAGTCTTCTTGAACTACAACATAAAAACTTAGTACAAGTAAACTTACCTTTGACGACAAATGTTTACCGTCCGGGAAAACTGAAATGACAACTGGAGTCTGCAGAACAGGAAGGGTTATATCAGCTGACTGCCACGCCCACCAGGAAACTGCATTTCTTCACAGCAGCACATGTTGTATTTACACTAGATCCAGTATGAAATGACACAACCCTCCTTTCTCCAGGCAGTACAAACGTTTATTCATGTTTTATAGCTCATACTTCACTAAATAAAGGCTGAAAGTTTGTTATTTTTTTTGTCCATCTTCGCAGCCACACCCACTCACTTCCTCGGAAAGGTAATAAAAATCCGCATATTTGTCGGACATGTCATGCAGTTTTTGTAACTATACATGCAGAGATCACCGATTTCTCCAAATCACATTGGAACAGACAGAACAGGAGAAATACTGTGATCTCTATGATTCTGCTACACCTGAGGAGCATGCACAAAAACATAATTAAGAAATCCAGGATACCTGTAATATCCTGGCTTCAACTATCACCTTCATCCTGGATTATTGTCTTTCACGTTTGTAAGAATAAGAAGGTGCAGCTAAGTCAGGTGTAGATATCTGGGATAAGTGCGCGTTCACAGTATTGTTTAAAAGACCATATGTATTATGACAGAGTTACTTTGTTGTACATGGACAAAACTGTAAAAAGGAGCCGATATAAATACAGTTACCAGAATGAAGTGTAATTTTGTCCATTTATGTCAAAAAAAAAAAAAAAAAAAAAGACAAAACCTATTTTCTAGCAACAATTCCTTTTTTATTACTTCTAACTAGAACAGGGGTATTCAACTAAAATTTAAAGAGGTCCGGTTGCACAATATTTTTGGAAGCAAAGGTCCAGAAGATTATAATGTCTAACTATTTCCTGCGATATATTATCAAGTAGCCTGCATGTAGTCAATCATGTTTGGACGGCTTAACTCGCATTCAATTGGCCACTAAATAACTACCTTAAACATCCAAATAGCCGCAGTGGTTTAAAATGAAGGTGTCCCGATAGATTTGATATCAAAACGTTCAGTTTGGTCTGTAGCTCTGTAGCAGTGATTACCAAAGTTATATGTTATACTAAGACTGCCTTCCTGTTTGCTGTCTACTGTTTACAGTGTGACTGTGCTAAGCTCACTGGGAGCTGTCACTGGTCCTGACCTCTTTGCTGTCCTGCACAGTTGATGCTGAGATGCACAACTACACTCAACATTTTTTAACACTTTAATGCAGCAGTCCACAGAGAAATGTCCAGAGCTTTCCAAACGGCTCTGCCACAGGATGTCTGTTATTTCACCACAGTGAAGTTGGACTGAGTACAAAAGGACATCACACATGCTCACACAGATTTTTTTATTGCTTAATATGATAGTACCACTTTGTTGTGTATTATGAAGGCATTTCATAGAATGATTGGCATTCTACGATTAGCATCCCTAGATATTAAAAAAATAAAAAACATGCTGCTCTTACACTACAATGTGGCCGGCATTAATTTATATTCCAGATCTGCATGTACACCTGGACTAATACACTTTGACTGTCTCATACTGAGCTATTAATGCTCATTTTGTTAAAAGCATTGAGGTTGTATTGACTAATCTGCATAAAAAGCATCATATACTAAAGCCCAACAAGGCACAAACTTAAAAGACAGCAAATGAAAAGTGAAAACAAGAAATATTTCATTGTTACGGTATGCTATAATGTTGATAAAGTAAATGTTGCAGAATGGAGGAGATTTCCCTTCATTTAGATGAAACCTTTACAAACCCAGGGCGTCTTTTGGCACCTTGCAGCCCAACACTGTATTTCCAGCTTCCACACACTCTGTCATACATTGTGCTGAAAATAAAATAAAATTAAAAAAACAGGCAACTGGGAAAACAACTGGGAGTACACATGGTTCAGTGCTGATTGTTATGGCTATTACCGTTCTGAGCATGAATCCATGACACTGCCTTCATAGCCAGAAGCTCCCACTCTTCCTTGGCATTCGTCTTAAAACCATGAAGCCAGATCAGAGCCAGAACGGTGGCCCACACTTCCTGGTTGACCTAATTCACCAAATCAAAGTGGAACCATCAAAACCGGAAAAAAAACATGAGAATAAACAAAAAAAAAATTGAAGTATCTAAATAGAAAACACTGTATGGTGGTTCTGAACAGTTTCCGACATGTAAACATTATGAATGCAGCCCACAGATGCTTTTAGGAACTGCATGTTTTTTTGTTTTTTTTTGCTGTGATATACAACCCAAGTTCCAAAAAAGGTTGGATGCTGTGTAAAATCTACATGACAAATAACAAAAAATAAGTTTGGACAGATATTTACAATTTACAAAAGCAACTTACAAGTAAGGTACAACTGATCTCCTTGGGTTCCAGATGCTAACAGACTGTTGTTTAAAGAAAAGGGGACGCTACATTAAACATGTAGTAAACATGGCCCTGACCTCATTTTTGAGACATGTTCCTGCAAACATAGAGTGCATCAACTACATTACCCATTTTTTCATATATTTAAAATGTTTTAACATTTGATGTTTTCTACATTTATGTTCTATTGTGAATAAAATATTGTTTCAGAAGATTTGAAATATATTGCATTCTGTTAACATGCTGATTTTTACTCACATCCAAACTTTTTTGAAATTTAAGTTGTATATTTAGTTTGTAGAATCTTCATTTTCTTCCGTTTTTTGTTGTGTTGATTTAATTACTTACTAATTATTATTTTTCTTTTAGAGTTTTTGTTTTATTATTTTAATGAAACCCTCTTTAAAAGTTGTCCCATTATTACTGTTATTAGTGGGTTTTTTTTCCAATAACCCACCGATGCAGGCTTTGGCTTCTCCACCTCCTCACTGGTCTTTCCCAGTGCAGCAGCCAGAGCTGCATCTAGCAGCCAGCAGCCAGACGCCTTCTGGAGGGACACCAACTGCAGCAAAGGGTCTCTGGGGGGCTCCGGAGTACCTTAGAAGTGTAAAGACAAATTAATCTTTGTGTACTATTACAGTGCTATGCATTTGGACCACAGCTTTTTCACTTCTGATAAATGCTTGTGTATATGCAGTATATAGAACATGCTGATGTTTAGCAAGTTTGATTTGTAATATATTCATCATGTTATATTAACACATTAGCATTCTTACAACTGCTAATTAGCCATAAACACACAGCACAGCTCACGACAATGGTCATTTCAATGGTTTTGATGATATGTGGTCATAAACCAAATGACAGGACACATCATCATCAGGAAATTTTGTCCTGATAATGGTGCTACATGAAAAGTCAGATGATCACCAAAGTTATTACAATTGTCATATTGTCTACATTTCATGCTAATCCATACATGATCTGTCACCAGTTCTAGGTGTAATAATAATTGCTCCAAACTGCTTACCATGCATGGTAGATGGAAAATCTTGGGCACTGTCTAGACATAAACCCGAAGCCCCTGCTACTATAACATTAGGAGAAAAAGAAACATTACCAAAAAGCCGCAGCAAAAATAAGGAACTTACAGTGCAGAAAAAGAAAATTAAAATTTACTGTATAACTATAAACTTATACATAACCCCTGTAACAGGAACTATAGGAGAGCTTTGTATAAATATGATTTAGTTAGTTTAATATCTTTTAAAAATACATTCTATATACACTCATAATGACATATTTTGAATTACTTATGTTTCTTAACAGACCCTAGAACATCGCTGGGAAATGGAGCACATGACACAAGTGCAGGTTTTTTGATGAACTTGTAAATGTTTCAACTCAAAATAAACCTCTGTTGCAGCAAGACCTAGGTTTGCTATCAGAGGCTGCTGAGAGAGGCTTGTGCCTGTGTATCATATAACTCACTGCTTAAACAGAATTAGTGTGTGTCATCTGTGCTATAAGATTCAGTAGTTTAGGCTGTTAAGTCGGTGCTAATCCCTACACTGAATTACAAAAACACACAAACATCCTCTTCCGCTTTTTTACTTACGAGGGAAACTACATAAAGATTGGGCCACTGGAAGACGCCGCATCTTAGGAGACATGCCTTTAAAAATAAGGTTAAGACATTACTACATAAATTATACAATAAAAATAGTTAAAAGAAGTGCTTAAAATACTGCATTCAAAATTATTAAAATGTACATGTACGCAGACTCTACATTTACATTTGGTACAGTGCTTTTATCCAAATTAACTTCCGAGTGAACTTCTAAGTGACTTTGTCACTTTATGTCTTAGTGATCATCAGTTGTATAAATGGTATTTCCTGTATATCAATACACAGTTTTTATAGAAGTATAAAAAATCTTTTATAGATCCTAGTAATGTTTTGACTTAATTTCTTCGAAGGCACTAAGGGATGTGTAATACTTACCCTTACGTACTCCAAGAAACACCATCAAAAACAAACAAAAAAAAACATATACTCAATATAGGTTAAAGATATTACATGATAATACATGATAACAAATTAAAAAGTCTTATTCTTTATAATTGAAATACAAAAGCCTGCACAGTGACTGGAATGAGGTTGGACTCACTAGAATCTGTGGTGGACAAACACACACAGAAAAAGATAGAGACTGTTCTATAACACAAACCATACCTTACATAAAAATCCATGTACTGAGTAGTATAGTTAATTTAGTTGATGTTATAATTATGTAATTTAATTTTTTACTTACAAGGCCGCTTCATTTGAGGACTGATGCTGCCTAAAAAATAAAGTTAAGACATTACAGCAGAGTTTTAAAATAGTTACATGTATTACTTAAAATACTGAAGTCATTAAATTTTTTTTTTTTTGACAAATAAAGATACAGATAGTCTAGAGTTTACCACATAACATTGTGCAGCTGCTAGTTTTAGATCTTCTTTTGCATCCATCTGTGGAGAAGACACAGGTATCACAGCCTGAACTGCAGTTGATAGCACAACTCAACATTTACATTTAGTACAGTGCTTTTATCCAAATTGAACTTCCAAGGGACTTTGTAACTTTATGTCTTAGTGATCATCAGCTGTATCAACAGTATTTACTGTATATCAATACACAGATTTTATGGAAGTATAATAATTTATTTTCAGATCCTATAAAGGTTTTGACTTAATTTTTTCGAAGGCACTTAGGCATATGGAATACTTACCTCTACGTGCTCTAAGAATCACTATAAAAAAAAAACATATACACAAAATATATTACATGATAATACATGATAATGACTTAAAAGTCTTATTCTTTACACATTGTGTCTTAGCGTTATTGTGACACAATCATTGGTCAGTTATAGTAAAGCAATGGGTCACACAAATCTTTCATTATCTTTTGAAATAATACTCACTGGGTGCTGGAACATTTCTGCGCACCAGAGGTCCTTGAATCTCTTTACCGTCACTTTTGTTGACAGCAATGAAGGCAGTGAAGGAGCTGCTCACTCCTGATTGGACGCTGAGCTTCACCACCTTCTCCTTCAACCCCCCAACTTGCTGTCCTCTGTGTTCTCTCTCCTCCATCTCCAGAGAGCGAATAAGAGTCCGAGCACCCAACCTGTGGACTGTTAACCTGCAGACAGGAGTAAACACAGGTGGAGCTTCATGTGTGTGACTACAAAATAAAAATATACATTATATTTAGCTTAGCATGTGCTAAGAGTGACGTGTTTGATGAGAGCCTGTCTTACCCAGTGTCCTCTGCAGGTTTTAGACTAAAGCAGAGCTGGTTCTGAGAGCGATGACCTGCCAGGCTGTACTTCACGGTCACACAGCCCTCTGCTGCTTCTGAACTCTGACAGAGCAGTACAGTAGTAGAAACCATGTCTTTACTGTAATACTAAACATGATGAATACATACTGTATAAGTAGATGGTGCTGCTCCCACCTGTCCAGTGACCTGCACATAAACCAGTGACCTCAGACCCTGGAAAAGTGCTGTGATTGGTGGAGAGAGGACAGTGGCAGACACTCCTTTTGGTAAATCCCATGTGACTGAGACATCCTGCACAACTGGCTGCAGAGCAAATCGCAGCGACTGCATCACCTGGTAAATAAAAACATTTTATAAATCTTAATAGATGCACTGACTTTTTGTTTATTGGAACAATGATTTTTGACAAGAACATGTTTGTTGTTCCATTGATTGTAGAGCAAATCAAAAAGTGAAATAGTGCTGCCTCAGGTGACTCTGAACTGTCTAGTTAGGCTGACATTTACTTACCTTGATGCGCTGGGCATGTAGGGATTTGATGGGTTCATCTTGATGGAAATTGTTCAGATAAGAGTTTTTTGTGTGATTTATTATTATATAAATAAATACATTTAAACATTTTTTACTTTGGGTTGCATCCTGTCACCACCAGTGATGAACTGAGCATGACCTCCTCCTTCCTTGGCCAAATCATTAATAAGAGCAGTGCTGGCTCCTTCCCCAATCCCAAAGGAGAAACACCTACAATACAGTTATTGTGTTTTTAACACACAGTAACAGAACATTAACAGTGTTTGTTGTGTTGTTCTGTCTTTGTGGTTTCACCTGTGGGAACCTGAATTCTTCTTCACCAGATCTATAACTTCCTTGGTGTTTCCCACTTCTCCATCAGTAAAGACAAATAGCTATAGAGGAAGTTTTACACATAAGTTAGCAGAAGGACAGTGTTATTATCATTTTACCTACACAGTGTAACTTATTTTGAATGTGGTTGGATATGCAGCCATGTCTCTGTATGTGTGGGTGTATTACTTGTCTTGGTTGATTGGGAATACATGGCTGGCTGTAAATGTGTTCGAGGGGCTTAAGGATCTCAGTTCCTCCCAGATTAGCGGTCATCTCCTCAACTTTCTTCAGAGCCTTCTCCATCGTCTTTTCACTGTACTCCACACTCTTACTGTTATCAGAAACACACAAACAGAGGAGGTCAGAAGGTGAATAGTTTTCCAGTGGTACTAATATATCTATACAGGCATTATACAGAAATTCATAGACCAAGTTTTTTGAAGTGTAACAGCAATTATTTCCCTGTACATAAGCACTCCTAGCTGTATTTACTATGTTGTAAGAATGTTGAATCCAGGTTTCTCCCCAATATCAATGCTCTGTCTCCTGTGGGAGCTGGCATACAATTGCATATAAACAAATTGTGATCTCAAAGACTGAAACATATTTTTGTGTGCTCATGTACAGTAGCGCTGTGCTGCAATAGTGAAACAGTTTTACACCATAAGATTTTTTTTAAACATGGTTAAATAAAAAACATGCAACAAATTAATAAAACAAGTGCGAAAGCACGTGGCTATTTTATAATCTGTGTCTGCATTTATGTCTAATAAATAAAAAAAAAAAGATTTGAAATGGCACCTACTGGCCATACTCACGGGAACATGTGTTCATATGAGGACCCAAAACTGTAGATGTTGAAATAGCAGCCCATTGGTAAACTCTTCAACAGGAGCAGTAAAGTGTCCTTGAAGAAACAGATGAAGGTCAGTTAAGGCAGCTGCGTGAGAATAAGACAAAGTATGTTGTGATGGAGTAAACTCTTGTATACCCTGGCACTGGCAATACGAGTCTCTTGCTGGTTGCTGTTGTTCAAAGGACAACTCATACTCCCAGATCGATCCAGTAAGAAAATAAATTCTCCACATGAGGCGACTGAAGACATCACAGCCTGAGGGAACTCAGGATACAGACTCACCATCACTACTGGATCACCCATCAGAGTGCCTGAAACACAGAACAAAGACATGCTAATACAGGCCAATACCAAACCCACTGTTTTATTACGATACATAGAACTAATGTCTTCTTTTATCGTTTATTTCATTACATTAGCTTGAACATACTAAGTTTGTTAGCATACAGTAGTTACAACTTTGCTATTTTCCACTCACCAGGCTTGGCAGAGGCCTGTCCTGCCTCTAGCACAGCAGTGGGCTGGTGGGCATTTGTGTAATAAATCAGCAGTTCAACATCTCTGTCAAACTTGTGTCCTGCAGCCAACTTCACCTACAGCACATAAAATACAAACATAACTATGAATAAAGCTAAATATTTTCTTCTGAGTACTGAAGAACAACCACACGCAATAGACACGTTATTAGTCGACCTACCGTGGCCTGGGTTTTCTCTGCATTGAGGTACTGGAGAGGATCCAGAGAAGAGCTGGACTCTACTTTAGAGATTGGACGAGGAGACGACACTCGAGCAGAGAAAGACAGACTGTAGGGAACCAGAGAGGCTGGAACAGACGTCACCTGGACACTGGCACCTTCACTTCCTGTAAACAAGGTCAGACAGGTTAAAGGTGCTGGAATCAAAAAGATAAAACACATTAAAAATCATAGTTTCAGCAGAAAGTTTGGATGGAAGATCAGGTGCTCTCTGATCTAAAGACAGCTGCGACCGGTAGTCAGTGACTTGAAATCAAATGTTCTCTAGACACACTTGGCACCCTGTGTACAACCTTGTGTGTTAAATAATACTGTGTATATGAACACGTTCGGTGTGGACTAAAGTTAATATGCTGGCTTGTTTTCCTACCCTGAGGTTGGTATCGAGGGTTGAGCACAGCAGGGAGACAAAACCTCAGTCCGTCATCAGCCTGCACAGCCAGCTCAGTGACATACTCCAGCCTGATGGAGGCGCTCTCTCCTGGAGGAAGACTCCCCACACTCAGAGAAAATATATCTGGACTCTGGTCACTCTTCTCCAATAGAAAGGCCTGCTGACCGGAGCTCAGTGCATCATCATACTCCTCACGAGCCTGAAATACAGACAACAGATACTCTCTGTGTAACATTCACTATATTTACTGTTTTTATTTCCTTTATACAGAGTAAATGTTTTCTGTCCAGCTCACCTGCTGTTTCTCCTTCACCTCAGCTACAATCTGTGTTTGTCCAATGACAGCACTGAAATGACAAACAGCAGCATCTCCAGGTAGAGGGAAGACAAAAACTGCCTCTATTGGTTTGTCCTCCTTGTTCTCATAGAGCAGAGTGGAGACCAGTGTAGCCACATGGTCCCTGACCTCCAGCTCCACCTCGATGCTCTTCAGAGGAACTGACCAAGAAACAAAACCATACAAAAAAGAAAATAATTAATAAAGACAATTTATAATATTAGTTGTAACTTTTTAAGTTTTAATTCAAAGCTCTACCTATTGACCCTGCTATCCCGATAGTTAAATACATCTAATGGAGGATTAATAACATAATAACATTACATGAATAGAGAGAAAGATGTTTGCTTTGCTAAAATCACCTGGTTCCTTCTCAGGAGTCAACAGACCACAGCGGTTCATCATTGTACCTGTGCAAAAATACAAACAGAAAACAAAAAACAAAAAAAGCATGTAGTTCACGATTTGACTATATTGAAGATGTGTGAACACCTATAGGCTTGTTTTGTTAGGAGAAACTGAGACATCTTGTCTTAGTGTTTTTTGTATTGTTTATTTAATGCTTGTCCATTTTTCTTTGCCTAGGCTGAACTGAGGTTGAGTGAGCATGTGGCAGGTCTTTCTGTCATTTATAATATTGTGATACTGTAATCTCTATGATGCATTTTTTTTTTATTGCCAGGAAACATTTGCAGACCGCTGTTTCCCTGCTAGCTAATGAAGCGATAAAAAACTGGAATTTAATTCCCTCTGATGGGAAAAACAGATCAAATAGAAACAGAGTTCATGTGAACAGGCAGCTGATCCACTTTAAAACTAAAAACATTAATCTCAGCGGTTATAAATTAGGCAGGACAGCGAATCAGTGTCTTCTTGAACTACAATATAAAAACTTAGTACAAGTAAACTTACCTTTGACGACAAATGTGAACTGAACAAAACTGAACTGACAACTGGAGGCTTTCAACAAGCAATGAGACTGCAGAACACTACACTTTACACTAGATCTAGTATGAAATGACACAACCCTACTTCTTCCGCAGGCAGTACAAACGTGTATTCATGTTTAATAGCTCATACTTCACTAAATAAAGGCTGAAAGTTAGTTATATTACGTCCATCTTCGCAGACACACCCACTCACTTACCGGGAATCCTGCCTCTCATTTCCTGTCATGAAGCAAATCACAGCAAGAATAAACACTCTTGGGTTACCGATTTCTCCAAATGACAGTGGAACAAACAAACAAACAGAACAGGAGAAAAAAGTGCATAGTGAAGAACAAAACAATTTTTTCAATACAATATTTAACAGGTATTACAGGTGTGAAAAGCAACATAAATTACTTTTTTTTTTTTTTTTTTTAAAAAGGATGATGTGTTTGAACGATCTCAGCAGGGTACAGGTGCAGCACAGGAATCAGAATGATTTTGTCCTCTCTACTGTTTACAGATAAAGATTTACTGATGTAAAGCTTTCATATACAGGGTTTTGTGCATTCAAACGAAACTGCATGTTGTGATACGGAAGAGGTTAAGGTGATAGACAGATCTGTATGTGGGATCTGGCTGAGCCACTTGAGAAAGTGTGTGAGAAAATAGGTGAACAGGAAACCTTACCACCTACAAAGTAAGGTGCTCTGCATACAGAAAGTTTTTGCACACCTTCAATAGTTCTGTAGCTATGTGGTCAGTCCTACAGTACAGCTGAAACACTTTCATGTTCTGAAAAGCTCAATAGACGGAAAAACTTGAAACCAATTCTGGTAAAAAGAAAAAAAAAAGTGTGAGTTTTAGCCAGATGCACTAAAGACAACTGCAGAAGCATAATATTTTTACCTTAACAAGATACAATATTTTGCACTGGAAAACCAGTTTTTTTCTCATAAAGTAGTTGAGAAACATAACAGAGACAAAGTCCAGACACAAGGCCAGAGTCCAACACTATCTCTAACGCTGGCCATGGCAACTGATGTGCACAGGGGGGAACTATGGAGAGAGGAAGGGTAGCTATAGTGTGTGCAGTTGTGACAAGCAGTATTTTTTGGTGTTGTTAAGAAAGAGTGATAGAGGGCAGGGGGGTTGGGGTAGGCCTAAGTTGAACACCCTAGCTGGTAATATATGCAGCCCTATTGTGGTGATTCAATGCACCGTGCAATAATGGGTGGTAAGGAGGGGCACAAGGCTATAGGGGAGCTATGATGGGATGTCTTTTGCCTCACAGTGTACCCCCTTGGCTGAGAAACATACCCAGGACACTGCAGCGTTAACCAGACACTCACTCGAGCTCAAAGTGCTTCTTCCATTCAAATCTCAGTTATTATTTTTCTTTTCTTTGGAGCCAGACAGAGACAAGAGTCCAAGGGCAAATGTGAAGACTCAATATGTTTTTTTCTTAAGCACAGGCAGGAATGCTGTGAGCTCAGGCACGGTTTCTTTTGCTGACAGGTTGTGATGAAAGTCTACATTATTTTACGAACGTATATTTGTGGTGATCCTGTGACGTCTTTGCCAAATGCTGTGGTGACTGTGAGTGTAACAACACTGACAGGGTGAACTGAGGTGAGAACATTTCTATTTGTTTAGAAAGTTTTAGAAGTAGTTATGTAATAATATACAAACTATATTTTGAAAATATATATGTACTGTATAATAGCACAGACCTAGGTCTCAGTTATGAAAACAATCACTTAGTCTTAGTTTGAATTATTGCATTGTGGTAAAGGAGGAAGTTGTGCAACACCATAAGCTCTAGCTAATACATTGTACTTACATGCATCGTATGTTCATGTACAAACTAAGCAAAAGGCAATAAGTTGTTTAAAATGCAAATTATGAGTTAATGTTAAATGATATCAATTAACAATCAAAGTTCATTGATTTATACTTTCACACAGACTTTGTGTTAAGAGCACAAAGTCTGTGCTCTTAACCAGTCAGTGAATACTGATTTGCTGAATAGAGTCTGGCAGAGTGGCGAGAATAGGAATCATTGTCAAATCAAATTAACTCATACAAAGTGAACAATAGAGGTTAACTGGGTCAATTCATGTCCACCCATTTAACAAGCAGAATATACATGTTACATGGCAAAAATCATAAATCAGTCAAAAAATTAAATTAGTGATTAAATGTCATCACCTTTTTTAATGCAGGTAGGATGTGATCCACTCACCCTGTCATAAGGACAAAATGACACAAGACACAAGAGGAATCTGGGAACAGACTGGAAAGCAGATGAAAGGGTTTATTCTCACTTACCTGCTCCTCCTAGCTTTACCGTGCATGGGCTTCCTTCCCAACTTCTGGTCTCGAGTGCTAACGCTGTCCTGGGACTCGCACACACACCAGTACATCACCGAGCAGGCAATTCTCAACGTGACCCTGGAAACTTTGAAGGGCAGCAAAAAACAAGGAGGCCATGCAGAGGAATGGGTGAGCTGATGCTCGCAGGATATTAGCATATATCCTCTACATTCAGAATGAAGCACGACCAAAAAGCCTACTTTTAGTTTGTTAGAATGTTATATAAACATATTATCACCAAGGTCAGGACTAAAGTGAGCCAGCAATCAGATGCTTAAAGTTTCAGTGAATGCACATGATGACACCAAGCACTGAACTATATCTCATTCCAATGATGCTAAACATTTTTCTAATAGACCAGACTGGGGCGCAGCTTCTGGAGAGCAGTGGGAGAGGTAGTGAAGTCCAATGCTGCTATGGATTTCCTGAGCTCCACCAGGTCCGACCCTGTTTACCACTTTGACTCCGAACACATCGACAGTGCCACGTTGATGTTACGGCAGTTCTGGGCTCAGACTCTGCTCTCAGTAAGAGCCAAAGAGTACCAAAGTGCTCGTCACAGCTTGGGCCAGCTATTTCATTCCCTGCAGGTACACAGGCTCTACATTGTAATATTAGTTAGGAAGGAACTTAAAACTATAGAACATGTTTGCTGGTATATTATTAGTACACGTACACACACAGGTCATGCATGTGGATCGAGCTTTTCATTGTCATTGTCATTCTGCTTTCATGTATCTAGGGTAAAAGGATAAAGCTTTGTTGTTGTTGTTATGTCAGGATTTCTACAGTCACAGTAATTGGGTGGAGATGGGTCAGCGCTCCATTTACCTCCACCTGCTGCACCCAGAAGAGCCTGCCATCCCTGTTGCGAATGGTAATTCCTTTTTTTTTTTACATCTGTTATTATAGAAACACCCACCTTATTACCATCAAGAAGTGAACCTAGGGATGGTAAATGGCTCACCATAAAAACCACATAGTAGCCAAGATTTTATCAAATTCAGTATGACACGATTCTTCAAAATTTCAAATATTTATTTCTAAAATGTAATTTTCTTCTTCTTGATGCTTTCTATGGTTAATGCTTTTGTCACAATTTTTGGAAGCACTAATGTGGTTTCAAACAAAAGTACTCCACACTGACTTCATTTAAAGCTAAACTAACCACAGGAGAGGTGAATGGTTTGTTAAAGAAAAGGCCGAGCTATACAGACAACAAACAGTGAAAATGTGGATTATATACTACATACAGAGAGGATTATAGCTGTTAGAGTAAAAGGTCTACAGTCAAATAAGGTGACGTACAGAGGCAAGAAAAGCTGATAGGGCTTATAAACACCTAGAGTCTAAACCCAGGCTAAAGCATCATAAAGTGAGCTTGAAAAGAATGGAAACCCAATAAAAGCTAAAAACCTACCAGTGCAAAAATGATTTAACGTTTAATGGCCTTTTAAAACAATGATAAAGGAAACCCATGTTTTAACCACAGAGGACACGCCAACATGTATGGAGTGCTTCAGTGTCACCTGTCGAAACAACCTCCTGCCAGGATTGATAAGCACACAGCAAGAATCTCAGCTGCTCACTACTGGATACTTCAGTAGTTTCCCTCCAAAACCTAACGGTATGTAAATTATACAAATACATTCGAAAGAAAATCATTTTCTATATACACAATAAAGCCATAAGTGTTTTATTTTTACAGGCAAATGTAGTCATGGAGGTATTCTGGACAGTAGCCGCTACATAGAGGCCAGAGGAGGGATTAACAAGGATAGCACCTCACCTCTCTTCTCCCCTCACCATTACCTCCATGTTGAAGCTGCCACTTTGGCGACTGAGGCCACCTTGACTGCACTGAGGGACCTCAGAGACACCGTAGGCCACAAAACCTTCCTCAGGTCAGCTTCAGACAGGTTTACATTTATCTAAATAGCTAACATTAAGTAATAAACACGCCACAGCTTCCCAAGTAACATGTATTTAAGATACATTTCATTCCTTCCTCAAACTTCATTTCACAGGCTCTTTAGTGTGAAGCAGGTCCCTGCTTTAGTATTTGTCATGGACACCACAGGAAGCATGTTCGAGGAGATCAGTGCTGCTCGATTCAGGGCTCATTCCATCATCCAGAATCGAGCCAACAGTCCCGGGCAGCCTGGCACTTTCATACTGGTGCCCTTCCATGACCCAGGTGAGGGCACAGATGTTTCTGAGCAATCAGGAATTTAAAAAGGTTTGTACAAACACACTGTAGAGAGGGAGCAGGTTGTGCCACCGTGTTTCTACAAGAGCTCAGAACAGACACTGGCTCTAGAAAAGAAAATTGAGCATTTTTATTTTTATGTCTTAGCTTGAATTTGGTGAAGCTATGGCTAGAAATGTATCTGAAGATACTTTTTCACTTATTTGTTTACATTAAAAGTTATTGTATTTGTCACATTGTGTTTTTAACTTGTTCACTCTTAATGATGTATGATGTGTTTTGTGGGTGGACAACTGAGACTAGAATGGAACTAGCAGAGGTGAGAGATGTTAAAGTTCAGTTTCCTGAAGCTATGGGTTTAAATGAAAGTGACAGAATGCAGAGCAGGTGAGTGCAGATAGACAGTAAGCTTAACCTGAGATTTATTTAAACAGATCTATTGTTTTCTGCAGCTGTAGGACCAGTGTACGAGACTGATGATCCAAACCAGTTTATGCAGTACATGGAGAACCTGCTGGCACTGGGAGGAGGAGATGAACCAGAGATGTGCCTCTCTGCCGTCCAGGTACAAATAAATACTTTTTGTTTAGTTACAGTCATGATAAAAGCTCCAGATCTGTGCATCAGAATGTAAACACTCCCCGATATTTCCCACCTTGTTTTGTGATTTCAGCTGGCTCTCACTCACAGTCCACCACTGTCAGAGATCTTTGTTTTCACTGATGCCTCCCCTAAAGATGCCCATTTGTTTGATGCAGTGAAGGCACTAACACTAGAGAAACAGAGCAAAGTAGGTTTAAAACATCAAGGGCATTTCTAAAATAAAGGTTACATTGTCTTGAAGTATTGTGTGCAAGCATTTAATGCTTATAATGACGGGGATAATGACATCCTCTATGTATTAACTAATCTACCTAATCTACCTTCTGATTCACTGCCACAGGTGACATTTCTCCTTACCGAAGACCCCTCCTACTCAACAGAGAGCAGAGGGAGAAGGAGGAGGAGGAAGAGGAGAAGAAGGGAATCTTTGTCTCCTGATCGTTTCTCTCTCTACTCTTCTTTGTCCTCCCTGTCAGGAGGTCTGACAATTTTCACCACCAACTCTGACATCCACAAGGTCTCTTCTATAGTGGAGGACAACACAGCGTCTGACAAGGTACAACATTTTACAACATTTTACATAGTTTTTTGGCAACTTGGAGGCAGTCAAGACAAAATGTCAAACAAGTCAGCGTGTATGACAACAGCTTCCAGTTAGAGCTGCGCCTGAGGGGGGGTAATGGTGGTGCCAGAGATCCAATACAAAAATGAATGACTGTAAAACCAAACAGTGATTTTAAAAACACAAAAATGCTTTGTGAAGGTGTGGAGAACTGGGTTGTTTGCCACTGTTAATGCAAATTTTTATGTACAAATTCTCATGTGATTTTTTACATATAAAACATAAAGTAGCAGTATTTATTTATTGATCAAATATGCTACTAGTAAATTAACTTTTTCTCTTTTTATATCTTTTATCATTAGGTGACCCTTCTTCACGTGAAAAGTGTCCAGGAATTCATGTCTTCCCATACCTTCAGAGTTGACACCTCAGTAGAAAACATCACTCTACATGTCACAGGCATCCTGATAGAGAGTATCCTTACCAATCCTTCAGGTAATTGTACAGCAACAAGTTATGTGCTATACAGTTAAGTAACACAAGATTTTCCATTCTGTGATCTGCTGCCTATAAGCTGTAGCTTGTTCTTACCACTATTCTTTCTTGCAATTGATAATAAAAAATGTTTATCTTCCTTTTCTTGTTAGAGCAAAGCCAGTCTCTGCTGAGCGAGAAAGGCCCTCTAGCACTGTTGGAGCATTTCGAGGGTCTGTACCGGATTAGTCTGCTTCCTCCTATACAGCCAGGCCAGTGGAAACTTCAAGCAAAGAGCAAAGGACACTTAACATTCAAAGTAACAGGTAAAATTAAACATATTAGACACTGAGACACTAATACATAAATACTGGAATATTATTTTACTGAACTGGGACTGTGTCATGAAATCTACACCCTCAGGTGACAGCAGTGTAGACTTCCTGTATTACTTTGCCACTGTAAACAATGAGACACACCCTGGTCTGGCCAGAGTGGAGGGTAGTCCAGTAGCAGGTGAGGGATTGAGACTGTTTTCCTAATATACAACATTAAGTCTCACTCTCAGGAATGTGTCTGACATTTGTCTTTGTTTCTCTTTTAATTCTCCAGGCATCTCTGCCTTTCTGGTGCTGGCTGTAACAGGCCTGTCCCCAGATGAGGAGGCATCTTTCAGTCATGTGACACTTCTGGGAGCTGAAGGGGAGAAACTTCAACAGGTGTGGCTAAATTCCTCTTCCTCTTCATCAGCCTACGCCGTCGAGGAACTGGTGGGCTGGGTGGACTCTGTTCCCCGAGTTCCTTTCTGTGTTCGCCTTACGGGACGAGACAGCAGAGGAAACAAGCTGGAGAGGGTTTCCACGGAGATGGTGCAGCCCACACATGTTCAGATACAGGTAGTGATGCCAAACCTGAACTTATCCACTATTACTAGCTAAAAAGATTTGTTATGAGTAAATAAAATGGTCTTTGGCATTTTTCGTTGTGTTTTCTTTTTACTGAAAATAATGTAAAACAAAACCTACCAAACTTTTGGTTAAACTTCATTTTAAGCCTTATTCATTTAAATTATGACTTTTGCTTGACCTGTATATTTGTCTTAGTGCAAGTGAATTTTCCAATTCATACCGTTTTGTGGGATTGTGATAATCAAACCTGCTTTGTGTCTTTTCTCTCCAGGTGTTGTCTGCTCCCCGTTTGGTACCTGGTCACGGCACCACAGTGGACTTTGACATCCTGAACCACGGCCCAGCTCGATCTCTCAGTTTGACTGCTGATGATGACTGTGGCTATCTCCATACAAGAAGTCCTCAAACGTAACGGACAAATAAATTAATTAATAAATATTATTTGCCATTCAATTTATTTTATGTCCTCACTTTGCAGGTATTAATTACAATATTAAAAAACAAAACCTGACTTCAAGACAAAACCTCTTGAGGAATGATTTCTCTAAGTAAAACTATTAGTGTGGCTTGTGACACTGTAAGCTTTTATCAGCTAAATTATACATGTGAGAAAGAGAAATTCTAGTAGAAAAACTTTTAGTCAGAATTGTGTTTTTATCTCTCAGATTCCATGTCGCAGAACAAAAGTCTTTCCGTGGCCAGGTGGACCTCCACACTCCCGCCACAGCTCCAGCAGGAGCGACTGTCACTCTTACACTCACTGTGCGTGCTCTCGACTCTCCAGACTCAAATTACGCAGTGGCCTACCTGACTGTGGTTCCACCAGTAAGACCATCTGTCCATTTTAATGTTTTATGTTAAAGTAATAAATTCATCTCACACTACAATCAAACATTTTTTGTGTGTATCTACCACTGATATGACTTTTTTCGTTGTAGAATCCTGACACGTCGCCACCATCCTGCTCTGCGGCAGGAGGGCCGTCCGTGTGTCCTTCCGTTTGCAACGAGTCGACCTGGACTATATCTCTAGTTGTGTCAGACAGCGGGCGCTCTGGCCTTGCTGCTCTTCAACTACAAAAGGGTGATGGCATTCTGACTTTACTCCACAGCCCCCCACCAAGAGAGGACAGTCTGGTAGAGGACCAGCCTGGGGCACACAAGGACAAGATAACCAATGCTGGACCATACCACCACCACCATCAGTACCACAATGCCAGGCTAGAGAAAGGAGCCCCCCCGTTGAATGTCTCTGAATGGGTACCGGACTCATCCCAGCCACTGTGGGTGAGGTACACGTCCAGCTGCTGTTCCACTCGAGCAGAACTCCTGGTGTGGGATGCAGCTGGAAACTTGAAACGCTGCCACATCATGTCTGGTCAGCAGAGGCAGCAGAGAAACACGGACACAGAAGTTAGTGGCACTGGACGTTTTGGACCCGCTGGCATAATGTTCTGGTTGTTAAGCCTGCTGTGGTGTCTTCTGTTTTAGGTGAATGTGACTACAATTCCCTGATTTATAGCGTGTCCTTTTTTGGAGGACAACATTTAAAAACAATGATTGCACTTAATGCAGAGAAATTGTGTTACTGACATTCTTGTAGAGAGTGCACTGAATAAAGGAATGATTCATTCTAATACAGGTGTTTATAATTAGTTTTTTTTTTCATTTGATTATTTAATTATGAAGAATTAGTGGGAAACAACATAACTATGCAAGTGGAGCAAAGTAATATAAATAGAGATTGTCATCTCTATTGTGTGCTAGATCTGACTGAAACAAGATTTGAATTGATATTTACAGCACTCTCACAATGATGCCTGAATGTCTAATGGTACCTGTATGTGGTAAAGAATTTGTAAGAATATGTACACAGACGTCATGTGGCCAAGCATTACATGCAGGAGTGGTGCAACTTGTTTAACTTCGCATTACATGACTTTTCACAACATCGGGAAACTAACCAAATGTGACTTAACAATGGGATTTTGTAACAGTTCCTTCTTTCATACTCATGTAAGGTTGTGCAAATTAATTAAAGAAAATTATTTTGGGCCTCTTGTGACATGCAGTAGTACTACAGCTTGGAAGCTGTGGAATAAATCATGAGGAGGACTGTTGAACCACACACGTTATAGAAAATGCAGTCATTGCTTCCTAGTTAAAAAGTGCATATAAAAGTGAGAATATAAAAGATCAATGAATATCAGTTGTGGGAATAACCTACTTGGACTTTTCAAATCACTTGTTTAAAGATTGGAATTTATGTTGAGCCTGGAGTTAAATTTATAACTCCACTGAGAACTTATTAACTGGCAGTAGCTCATTCTATGACACAGAATTAGTAGCGCATATAAAGGCAGAGGAATCCTGGACCGCAACTTTAGACTGCAAGATTTCAATACTCGGGTCAGACTGAGCTTTTTTGGGTATGTTGAATAAAAGATGTGCATCACAAGACAAGCAAGTGCAGGTGGAGGAGAGAGGGCATTGGGGCAGTAAGGTGGAGTTTCTCCTGGCTGTGGCAGGAAATGTAGTCGGTCTGGGCAATGTGTGGAGGTTCCCTTACCTTTGCTACAAGAATGGAGGGGGTAAGTAAATACGATGCTCTGCCTGTGTTACTCAACAAAAGCGGAACACTTGCACAATATTTTCTGTTTTGTAAAATTAGGTGCATTTCTTGTGCCATATCTGGTATTTGTGGTGACCTGTGGCGTACCACTGTTCCTGCTGGAGGTCACCATGGGCCAGTACACACAGGAAGGGGGTGTCACCTGCTGGAGAAAACTATGCCCAATAGCAGAAGGTATTCTGATTATGACACTTTGCAGAGCAGTAAGACATGAAGTTCCAGAAATCTTATGTACACACCTTAAAAATGGAAGAAAACAGTTTTCACTGGAAATTATTTCAAAATGTTGACTAATCCATGAGTGACCGCCGGTTTCATTACTGAGTGACTCCTTGCTGGGGGATTGTTTTTCTTCAGTTAACATGTCTAGTTACTTGTGTAAACTAGTTTAGTTAAGTTTGTGTGTGTGAGCCAAAGTAATTCATTACCATCTCTGACAGTCTGGAGCCAACATCAACTAGAGCAGACATGACAAACACAGTTTTCTCCCTAATGTCAGGACATTGAACAGTGAGGCAGAACAACTACTGAATAAACAGAATGACCTTTAGTTCAAGCTAGAAGATAACAATAGAAAATATAAAATTGTGAATCATGTTACTGAATGTTTGAATGAATGAGTGAATATTTATTTTCTCATCAAAGTCTGTTAACAGGCACTACAGCATTAAAGCATTTTTTGAAATATACCCAATGCACCTGAATCCTCAGATGCCAATGTCGATTAACATGTTGACACGTGTGAAATACATATCTAGTTGAAGTTTGACAGTGTCTAAAAATTTAGAGTCTAAGTTCAAAATGAATTGTATGTGTAATTCAATTGTAAATCCACTGCCACTGTCTTCCAGATTTGCTTTATATTTTATCGTAATAATCTTTAGAGAAAAGCAAGATCTCAGGCTGAGTAAAATGAAATGGAGAAATGGATGAAGTCAGATTTTAATGTGTAACCAAAAATACCAAATCTGGTCCTGCAGGTATCGGTTATGGTGGGCAGCTAATCCTGGTCTACAGCTGCATGACCTACATCATCATCCTGGCCTGGGCTTTGCTCTACCTGGTCTTTTCTTTCAGCCCCCAGCTCCCCTGGGCCAGCTGCAACAACTACTGGAATACAGGCAAAACAGATACTGTCATATGGATAAAGTCTAACTTGGGTTATGTTATGAAATCATAGAACTTTGGTGATTTCTTAGGATGTTTTGTAACAACCGAATGATAAAAAGTCTTCAGTGCAGCCAAATCTTTTTTCTCATGACAACTCCCGTGATATACGTTTTTAAAAAATTGTACATAAAAATGATAAATTGCATTTCTGGTCTCCTAAAGGCCTAATCCACACATACTAATACATTTTAGAGAAGATTAATACTAGTATGAGAAGTTTCGACATTGCCAAACAACAAAACATATATATTTTTTCTCATTATGTTTTCAGATGACTGTGTAGCCCTTTCAACAAGAAACAAAACCTTTGAATGGAGAAATCAAACAAACTCAACCTCTGCTGCGACAGAATTCTGGGAGTATGTGAACAATTAACATAAGTACTACGCCTCTGCGCTACTCACTGCAGTAAAATTACTCTTTAGGTGAGATTTCGTTAAAGATGAAATATTTCTGATAAATACAAAATTGTCTTTTTTCCTTCTAGACGACGAGTTCTCTCTATTTCAGGGGGGATTGAGGAGATAGGCAGCATAAGGTGGGAAATACTGCTGTGTCTAATTGTCATGTGGGTCATCTGCTACTTTTGCATTTGGAAAGGGGTCAAATCTACAGGAAAGGTATTTATAGTATATGCACTTTATTGTTGTAAATATGTCTACAGTATATTTGTACATGTCACATTTGTCCTTTTATTCCCAGGTCGTGTATTTCACTGCTACCTTTCCTTATATCATGCTGCTGATTCTTTTGATCCGTGGACTCTCTCTGCCTGGTGCTCTACAAGGTGTGGTGTATTATCTTCAGCCCGAAACATCACGACTCACAGACCCTCAGGTAGGAGCTTTACAATATATAATATCATGACAGTGTTAATAGACAGTGTTAAATATATTCAATGTGGTTTTGTTTGGAACAGGTGTGGATGGAGGCAGGGGCTCAGATCTTCTTCTCATACAGTGTGGGTGTAGGCTCCTTAGCTGTCCTTGGCAGCTACAACCACTACAGCAACAACTGTTATAAGTAAGTATTAGTCAATGTGCGACTCTGCATATTGGGTTAAATACAGACTACACCTGCCAGAAATATGCCAACAGTATTTAAAGTGATGTGCTATATGTTAACGTTATTTGCTATGACTTCTTAGAATGTGCATTATGCTTATTATATTCTGCAGAGATAGTCTGTGTCTGTGTTTGCTGAACAGTGCTACCAGTGTGGTTGCTGGATTTGCAGTCTTCTCTGTGCTGGGGTTCATGGCTCATGAGCAGGGTGTTCCTATTGCGGAAGTGGCTGAATCAGGTAAACTAAGTATTTTACTCCACTGTGACTGGCAGTAACTTAACTTATGTCACTTGAATAATTCTTAGAATTTTTTTCACTATGGAGATATTGTACTTTACATAAGAACATACTAAATATATTACTAAGCTGTTCTAACCATTAGCTGGTGTAAAGAAGATGTCAGACTTTCCATGTTGTTTTAATTAAAGAAAAAATACTGTCAAATATGCACTAACAATAGAAGGAAAAAAAATGTTTAGTTTTGTTTATTTTGTTTGTTTTGTTTGTTCTTTCCTCCCAGGGGGAACTGACCCCTACATTGTAAGCAATGGACTGCTATTAATCTTTATACAAAGTATTTAATAGATCTACCTCAAGCAGTAATAATAAAATACAGCTTAGACTGATGTATTGGTGCTAACCAATGAAAATATGTTTCTTTTCTTTCAATGAATGCTTTTATTTAACTATGATTTTGAATGCAGCATGGTGGGTAAACATTTGCTGCCATCTTGTGGACAATTGACAGCATTTGACAGCAGCTAAATTTTGATGTTTACATGAATCCAACCTTTGAGGTCAGGACATAACACGTCTTCACTCTCAAATATTAACAGTCCAAAGCAATAGTGACAGACTGCATCATATCAGCGCAAGCTACTGTACAGCACCTTCTTTTAACAGAGCATTAATCTGTTTCTTTAGTAGTACTTTCATATAAATGTCACTTCTTTGCAGCTTGCTTGGTTATTTTCCTCTCTCCAAGAATAAAAGCTGTGAATTATAATAAAAATAAAAACACTTACCCTAACTGGCTGTTGGTTTTTATAATAGGTGAAAATAAATTGTAATTTGCATTCCAGTTTCTACAAATGTCATTTTCTTGATCTTACATAGAGCAACACTTGTGAATAGATACTGTGTGATTTGCTTTATGTTCACTGCTTTAACATCTGGTCCTCTATAACAGAATGATTTACCTTTACGTCACGTTACCTTTGCTGGACAGCAAAGGCCATTAGTAGAAGATCAGTCTAGATGAATCTGATGTTGTCTTCTAGGTCCAGGCCTGGCATTCATTGCATATCCTCAGGCTGTAGCTATGATGCCTCTGCCTCAATTGTGGTCCGTCTGTTTCTTTGTCATGCTCATCCTCTTGGGTTTGGACACACAAGTAAGATGTAAACACATTTTTTAAGGTTAACACAATAACATTTGGGGATGTACTTAAGCTGTGTGTTCTCTGTACAGTTTGTTGCCTTGGAGGTGGTGATGACATCCATCATAGATATGTTTCCCACAGTAATGCGCAGAGCAGGCCGACGGGAATGGTTACTCTTTACCTTCTGCCTCATATGCTTCTTCTCTCAGCTTGTCATGATTACTGAGGTTAGTGATATGGCAGTGTATTACTGCCAAAATAAACTAATCTCTCTTTATTTTTATGTTTTATAAACCACTTTATAATGACATCTGTCTTATTACAACATATATGTTGAAATATTGTAATAATGCAAAACAGGAAAAAACAAAAAAGGCTCCAATAGGCGTCTATACATCTGAAGTTGATATCTAATGGAAATAAAATGAACTGTGAACGTCTTCGTTGTTGTCTTTAGGGAGGGATGTATGTGTTCCAGATGTTTGACTACTATGCTAGTAATGGAGCCTGCATCCTCTTTCTCTGTGTGTTTGAAACACTGGCGTTGGGATGGATATTTGGTAGGTAGCCTGTTAAAAGAACAGCTCCTGCATTCTGCTACATTTAAAAATTCAATTCTGGCTGTGACTGAACACACTCTCTGCAGGTCAGTCATTATGCCCATGCTGACCACTGTCCATGCTGGTAAAAGGTTATATGCAGTTACAGCAGGTCACGTAATCCACCACAGATATCCGATTGTTGATCCAATCTCATCTTCCATCAAGGGGCAGAACGGTTGTACGACATCATCAAAGACATGACAGGTGTGAACGCCAATCCCTTCTTCAAAATCTGCTGGCTCTACCTCACCCCACTGGTCTCGCTGGTGAGTTCAGCTTTCATTGTTGTAGCATAAATATTCTAACAACCCTGGTCCTTCCTCAGTTTCACCTGAATATTTGACTGCACTTAACCTGTGAATTTGTATAGTATATTATTTATATTTAAAATATCTAATTATGTACAAAATGTGTATAAACAAAGACTAAAAAGAAAAATAATGTATTTTTTTTTTTTGTTGTTTTCTCAGAGCTCTTTTATATGTTCTTTAGTTAAATACCAGCCTCTGACCTTTAATCGCTGGTACTTGTACCCAGACTGGGCATATGGGTTGGGTTGGGTAATGGCCTTGTCCTCCATCCTGCTTGTGCCGGGATGGGCACTGTATAAGCTGGGAGTTGGAACTGGTACCCTGAGTCAGGTGGGTTAACTGTATGACTGATATTGACAGTTAATTCAAGAAATTTAACAACACAGCTCATCTTATATGTTGCAAAAATAAATCATTTTCTAATTGAAATGAAGATTTTACATGACCCATAAACATATAATGACTGGATGTGAACACAGTCTTTTCATCACCTTTCTAAAAACTTCATGAAATGAAAATCAAAGTTGAGTTCATTCATCAATCTTCTTTTTCTCTTACAATCCACATGCAAAACATTTACTAATACAGCACTCTTGTAATTTTTCTTGTTCTTTTTCTATAACATTGAATCATGGTCGATCTGACTTTTTTTACATAAATGTACAAAAAAAAACAAAAAACAGTTCTTTTCAAACTAATATAAAATTGTTAAAGATGTAAAACTGAACATAAGTGATTGTATAGGTATTTAACCCCTTTCAAGTAGGTCAAGTAAATCATAACTGGTGCAGCTGGATGTTACAGAAGTCAGACATTAAATGCAGAACAACTGAAGGCAGTGACTGAAGTATAAATACACGTGTACCTTGAAGGTCAACTTACTGGTGAATCAGTATCCTGGCAGAAAAACAACATTGTGAAACAAATAAACACTCCAAGACCCACAGCTACACCAGTGATGAACAGTGATGATTTAGATGAGTTACATTAAAGTGTCGGATTATTTATGCAATCACTCATTTTCAGTTCTAAATCTGTACGTATAGATATGTTTTGCCTTTAACATGAATAGGTGTTTTGTAAGGTGAAAACTTCCAAGAGGACGTTTTTTTATAGACACTATAAAAGATTTTGTATGTGCCAATAAAAAGCAAAAGCACAATGAAAAAAATGTAGTCAAACAGATGTTATCATCATACCCATTTACTTTTACATGTATTATGAAGATAAAGAAACTCAGCACAATGGTTCAAGCTCTATGTGAAATGTCAGAAAAGCTTTTACAAGTAAGCTGTTAGAATTACTTTTTAAATGTATCACTATAATCTATGTACAGCTAAGTTTATAAACCTAAAGTCTGTCCCAAAGTAAATGTTAATTTTTAACATTTAAATATGGAGGATCCGTATTCCTTATTACTAATAGAATTATTTCATTGTTTTTTTATTCCATGTATATGCAATAAACTGATAACATGTACCACAGTACAATCTGACACTGACCTTTCCTCTCAATTTCCTAGCGTTTCCATCACTTGTGCCGAGCTGATCCTGACTGGTCACTGACTCGAAGGAGAGAAACTGAGCTACTGCACATTGAACAGGAACGACTGCAACAATTCACTACAAGTTGATATGAAAGGTTCCTTTACTTTGGCAAGTCAAGAAACTGAACGGGATGGTTACAGAGTATGACATTACTTTTCCAGCTTTGCTTTATACAAGTGTAGAATCCAAAGACAAGACTTCTCTCAATGTAAAGATGCAACATCAGATGATACAGAACCAACTGCAAGTGTATTGTGACATCAAAATGAACAACATGTACTAATTCAAAAATATTTTCGATATATTAAAAAAAATCTCCAACTGAATTTTTTTTTCCCATTTACAAATGCTTTATTTTGACTATTCGAAAAGTAGTAAGGTGCATTCTGTTGTGTAGATTTTTCTTGAGACGTGTCTAGAACTTGAACTAGAACTTATATAAAGTGTCCCAATTCACACTGAATGTTGAGACAAAAATCTAGCCACTTTAAGTAAGTCGCTGTCGGATCATCGTCAGCAGGACAGTGACTCAAAGCTTTGCTCAAGTCAATGCTGTGGTGCCTTCAGTGTTTCAGCCAAAACCCAAAGTTGTGCCATAACCAACCTTAATAACATGATACCCTGAAAATACATTCATATCTCTTTATTTAAATATCTTAAAGTTATGAAAGAAATGTGTACAGCACTGCCTCTCATATGAAAAAGCACAAAGAAATAGAAGAAAAATCACCAACATTTTTCTTCTTTGACTAACGCATATGATCATATAACTGCTTTGTGAAAACAGAGCTGCTGCGTGAAAGATTACGGTAACTGGTGAACTGAAGATCTTGAAGATGCTTTGTTATATTCATACATCCTGTGGGTAACCAAAGACGCAAGCTGTATTCGCAAGAGTATGATAACCTAAGCTGATGATGCAAAAAACAATGATACGAGCGAATTGTGAGAAAGATTTTTAAGGCTTGTTGAAATGCACTGGTGTAGAAGTCCATGGTAGTGTTGTCTGTGATGTTAGGAAGACTGGCACTTCAACTTCCAGTATTGTCTTGAATGCTACTGGTTTCCTTAAAGAGACATTGCTTTGAGAGTCTTGTTTGGCTGTGTTGTTCTAAAGGTCCTGATTTCACCTTGTTTGGACTCATTCCTCTCTGTCTCTCAGGTGAAGCACATTATAAGAAATAATCTCAACATTCATCCACCAGGAGATAAATTTAGGGTGACACTGAATGGTCAACCAACCTGATTTATACGGTGGTTGTCATCAATGCATGTGCATGTGCAAGTTTAACACATCTGTGTAAAAGGCAGTTTCCTCTGTCTCCTGGAGAAACGCTGTCTTGTCTTAATTCTTTAAGGGGCTCACAAATGTTTGCTATGTGGCTCTATAAAATCTGCAGTGGTAATGTTAGTAAGATGGTGCCTTGAGATTAAAATGCACTTTGCATTAATTAGCCACCATCTCTGAGTGGTTAAACACATTCATGCTGGTAACCTAAAACAAAACTACAACATGTGAAGTGGGAACAAACCGTAAGCCGTCACTTGATTTCCATAGTCCTGCAGAGATATTTTGCCCCCTATAAAACTAGGTTTAACTAAGCAGGAATAAACTATTAAAATCACACATAAAATCACAGGCTTCTGGTTCTCCACTGGCTGGCCCTGAGTACTTGCTCCCCCTGTAAAGGCACTACAGACGGTGCTAATCAGTAGAACTGTCAGGAGGCATAAAGGTGACTTTCTCTGAGATTTTATCGCTGGCCTCAAAGTCCATGTCTTGTTTTGAGTGAGACTGCTGCGGTCCAGCACGCTTCTGATTTGGATCTGGCATGTTAGTGAAAAGGTGAGATGGTGACACATCCGAGTTCTCAGCACCCTGTTCCCTGTCGGTGTCAGGTGTGGAAATACTCTCCGGATGAGCGGCTAAATCTGGCTCAGTCAGGATAGGTAAATCGGGTAGGTTGGGGTAGTTACCGGACTTAGCCATGGCTCTGTATAGGTGTTCCCAGGCCGTGATACCATTCAGGCTGTGGCTGCCAGCAGCCTGCCACAGTAACTCTGTGTGCTGACGCAGTTGGGCAATGTCTTGCTGTGTGGTGTTGCTCTGGCGCAGTAGTTCCTTTGTGCGCAACGTAATATCCAACAGGCCTGACTGTCTGAGGATTTCTACTGTGTTGAGGAAACGGCGGTGGCGAGTACTAGTGTGGCCATTTCTGTGAAGTCGTCTGGGTGTGAAGGAAGAGGAGGTGCTGTGCAGGCTGGACACAGATTGAGACACCTGGGTTGAGGAAGTAGTAGTCGAACTGGAGGAGGACTGACTCCCCCTGGCTGAAGAGGAACACTGTTGCACAGAGGCTGAGACTGCAAATTTGGGTTGCTTAAAGGGTTGCTGATCAGGCACACTCCTTGTCACAGGTGTGTCGATCTTGTGTTCTGTGCACACACTCCGGGACTCTTCAGTTGGTGACAATTTATCAGGTGGCTTTTTGTTAGGGTTTGGAGCTATGCGAGGGTAGGCGTTGAGAATGGGTAGATTGGTGCCAGGTATTTTCTTCTCTGTGACAGAATTCTGGGACAGGGGCTTGCGGACTTGCATGGGGGTCGGCAGCATAGGCTGCTGCAGAAGGATCATGTGAGGAGCACCAGCACCGCTGGTCTCCTTGGTTCCACTTCTCCAGAGCAGCTGACCTCTTTTATCGATCAGGTCCTCCTAGTGGGGCAGGGAGGAATAAGAGAACAACTACAACACATGGAGAAAACAAGTGCCCAGTGCATGAGAAGACATAAAATGCATATTAACAACAAGAAAAGGACTAGAAATAAAGTCTGAGGTTGTTCTCAGAGTAATGAGTAAATGATTAATAGGGCTTTTCATTTTTTGTATTAAAACACTTTTCTTTAAAGGTTTAGATTTAACCAGGAATTCCAGAAAACCAGAACATACCAATCTGTCACTGTGTGAATGCAAAGAATTTAAACAAACTAGCTGAGACGGTAAAAAGGAGCAAAAGGTCAGGTCAGATTATTCAAACACTGTCATTCTTACTGCAACAGTCACCGTCTCTGACATTTAGTGCCTCGTAAGCTTCACTTAACTACTCTGCTTAATTTATACCATTGTCTCTTCTTCCCTCTTTCTCTAAATTCTTCAGCTCTCTGAATGTCTCTGTTCCCTATCCCTCATGTTGTGCAGTAGTACTGCAGACAATCACTATCTCCAGAGGATTATAGTGTATTCCTAACCTCGCTGTCTTCGCCTACATCTGTCATACCTTCTTCAGCATCATGTTCTTGATGATGTAGATGGGTGAGAGCTCATGGCCTGATGACAAGAAGGTAGGACCCCGAGAATTTCCCTGCCCAAGTGGTTGGATTTGGCTTCGCTGTGAAGGCTCACCGCCTCTGGACTGGCTCCTGTTCTTTCGCTGATCCTCCATGTCTGTTTGCTGCCAGTCTGAGCCATCTGTGGGCAAGACAGAACCGAAAATTGAGAGATGCTGACTGATAAAAAGTAAAGCCATGTTCAGAAAGACAGTTGAGCTTTTTGAACATATACATTTTCTCACCTCGTTGACAGATATTACCACCTTGACAAAATTTACAAAATTAGCAAAGTATTCTGCACAGATGCATTTATTGCATAGGTTAACCAATTAGTTAGGCTTGAATTGCATCCTTATTATATTAGGACAGCAACACTTTTATGACATTTAGCCTCTGTGGATTTGAAATGAAAAATGTCTTTTCTCTCTCACTCTTAGCTGTGATTTACATGTAAAGTAGGTGAACACCACTGCAGACATTTTACACAAATTTTAGGACATCAGAATAATGAGCCTAACACAATATTATTATGACTTCTTTTAAGTATATGTCAAGTTTATCCAATGATGTTCTGTTCTGTTGACATAAATCTACACTAATTAAACATGAAAGTCTGCACATTAACCCCACATTGTCACCGTTTCATTTCAAATCCATAACTGTTTGTCCCGTTCATCTTTTACAGTTATTTACTTTTGTTAAACTAATTTTCTTGGTTCTACTTTAACAACATTTACTCACCAGAGTAGCCAGAGTCCTTTTCTGAGCTGCACTGGGAGCCCCTTCCACTGGAGCCATCTGCATCTTTACGATCACGTATTGCCAGAAGAGTCATACTGTTGCTCTTATCTTTGGCATTCTTGCTGGATGTGGCCTCAGAACTCTTCTCATGCAAGCGAGGCTGTTCCTTTGGCATACTGGACCCTAATGAGAAAACACATGACATCAATCAATCATATCTCTGAATGCCAGAAAAGCCATAACTATTAACTCATAATTTAGGAAGTGTGATAGACTCTGGTCCCAACTTACCCAGTCTATCAACTTCTACATTTTCAATATCAAATTATCAATTGAATTAACATTTTGTGTTAATATGAGTGAATATGCCCACAATACTATTCTGTCTGTTACTTTATTTACACTCAGTTCTTTTTTATTAGTTTATAATTATAGTGTACACATTTTTAGTGTATTTAGTAATTTAAAAAACACATTAAAAAGACATAAATATAATTTTTATGTACTTATGGTATAAAAACGTAATGCATAATATGAAGTAGCAGAGCAGCAAATGCATGAAAGTAAAATCTCTCAGTAAATAAAATAATCCTCACACTGCTTGTGAAATCAGAGGGAGGAGGGGCTGATTTCTGGACTCAACCAGAAAATATGCAAGAACTTGCTCAGTTTTGAAATATGTGGCAATTTAGACTAAACAGTAAGTTTTATTATGTTCATTTAGCAGTCACGTAGCCGTAGCCCAACAACACATTACCTTTCTGCAGGTCAATGCTTGCTGAATAGGTGTGTCCACCGTTACTGACTTTTACTCACAAATGTTTTATTGCACTACAGTAATAAGCAAAGCTGTTGCCAAGTCAAGAAATGGTTTGCTTCATCCGCAGCCTCTTTACCCAGCCTGCAGTCCACTCAACAAATGCATAACACCCCCCACTAATGGATTGGTATTATAAGTTGTGGCCACAGACAAATGCTCTCTCCTTATCCTTCAAGGTTGAGTCTTCTTGAGTTTTGCTTTTTGTTTCTGTAACTCTCACTACCAGTAGCAGGAGGCAGTACCTGTAGCCCAAACCTTTAGAGACACACTCCATGAGGGTAGCATGAGGTCCTGATGGCCACTAGTATGACCTGTGCTCAAAGCACTGTGCAGCTTGTTTGGAATTTGCCAGAGAATGGGAAGGTCCACCACTGAAGTCATGTCCTCTCTTCAGGTTGGTGCAGCTTCACACTGAGCACACGTGACAGTCTGGAGACAAAGCGGTGAACATTGTGCTGCCTTTAACATTATCAAGCAGTATGGTAGTGGTCTTAGCAAATGGTAACTGCTGTGAGGCACTGGGCTGAAATCCTCGGAACAATTGTCAGATTTTACTCGTGTGTAGTGGGCTCTGAGTTCTTCCTTGTGCAGAATGCACAGCGTTATGTATCCAAAGTGTATATGCATGGATGGATGATGAAGACATTAATGCCAATCACTGGTGTTCGTGTCCCCCTGATCTAAATCCCACTGAACATATAGGACATTATTTATTGGTGCATCCAACACACAAAGTGCTGCTACTGGCTGTCCAGGAGCTAGATCTGGAAGGAGATGGCCCAAGATATGTGTTGACGCATGCCCAAATGTTGTCGGGAGTACAATAAAGCAAGTGATGATTTTAGTTTCCCTTGACCGTTTTGTCATTTTGTTGTGAACAAATTATACAATGTACAATTGTAAAGATTTCCAACTTGAATTAATCATTCATCAAGATCAGTGTATGTAGAGTAGCTCATTATGGCCGACAGTTAAGTTTTATTCTCAGCAACATTCAGTGGCCAGAGTACTGATGATGGCAGCACAGGAGGAAGTTAGGTTGCAGAGGCACATTTATGGCCTTGCAGATAAGCTAGCAGCTCTAAAATGAGAGGCCCTTTGAAGCGTCTATGGAGGAGTGTTGGTGCATAACTGCAGCCTTTCTGTTTATTGTGGTTAATGCTATTGTTCATCAGGACAAAATATCTTGTTGAGCTCTGAAAACATCATCCGATCTGTATGTTGACCTTATGGCCACTGGTAAGGGCCATCTGTTTATTATAGCAAACATGGTGATGAAAGACAAGTACACCTATTGCCTGAGGGGTGCTTTTTCAGAAAACACTCCTATAGGCCATTTCAGAACAAAGGGACAAAAATGTATAGTTTTTTTTAGTTTGACAGCCTGCTCACAGAGAGCTATCTGCCTTGAGGGTGTAGCAGCCAAAATGACGCTTGTGAGAAACACTTGAGAGCTGAAATAAGTGCCTGAGGAAGGACATCAAAGTAAACAAACAGGTTCTAACTGAAACTGCAATGTATCTGAACATTAACAGAGCAGAATCAAATAGTACACACGGGTTATTCAATAGTCTATTATGCAACAATGTGATCATAATGATCATTACAGGACGATGCACATACAGTGACAAGAAAAGTATGTGAACCCAAGGAATCATGACCTCAAAAAATGCTAACTGGAGTCAGGTATTAGCATAAGTTAAGACATTTATTTTGAGGGTGTGGACTAGGGCTAACATAACATAAAAAAACCCTCTAACTCTTTGAATTTTCTCTGCACAGAAAAAAACCAAAAAACACATGTGAAACCATACCTCACTCAAAGAAGCTATAACAGGTACGATCAAGAATGGTTGATTTACATAAAGTTGGAAAGGGTTACAAAGTGATGTCAAAAACTTTAGAAATTCACCAGTCTACAGTTAGACAACAATTTACAAATGGACACACTTTGGGACTGTGGCTACTCTACCAAGAAGGGGGCGGCCAGTCAAAATGACCCCAAGAGCACATTGAATACTCATCATTGAGGTAAAGAATCAACCCTTGAGTGACAGCCAAAGATTTTAAGGCATCATGGGAACTGGCGAACATCTGTGTTCATGAATCTACAGTAGGTAAAACATTGAACAAGCAGGATGTAATAAAAAGAACATTGCTGCATGCCTGATGTTTGTCAAAGAGCACATTGACACTCCACAGCAGTATTGGCAAAATGTTTTATGGACTGATGAAACTATATTAAACTATTTGGAAAGACTCCACAACACTACATCCGGCATAAAAAGGTCACTGCACATCATCATGAAAACATCACCCTAATCGTAGTATGGTGGAGGAAACACCTGCTTTGCTGTCCCAGGGCCTGGCCAGCTTGCAGTGATTGAGGGGAACATGAATTCCCAAGTGTGTTAAAAATTCTTCAGCATAATGTGAGAATGTCTGTACGTCAGCTCAAACTCTGTAGAAGTTGGTTGATGCAACACGACAATGACCCAAAACACCAAAACAAGTTCACAACAAAATGGCTTCAGAAAAACAAAATACCTTCAGGAGGGGCCGAGTCAGAGCCCAGACCTCAACTCATCCACATGCTGTTTTGCTCTAGCACTTTTATATGGTTGTTCTCACAAAAAAAGACATAAAAGATCTGGTATTATTTTAGGCACATTATAGTTGTTAATACTCTTGACTTAAATTAATGCAGAAAACCATAAAATCACAAAAGCTTCACAATGTCTTCCTTGCCACTGTACATCCCAATCTCCCAATTACAGATACTGTAAATACAACTCATCAAATAATCAGTGGATTTTGATGCTTTTAGTAACTGAAAATAGCTTCTTGGTGTGCCTAGAAACCATGACACATACAGTATAGTAGCACACGGGTGGCTGAATCAGTTATGGAAATAATCAGCTAAACAGATACTCCTTGTGCTCACTATTATGAGTATATAGTGTCAAAGAGGAGTGAGGAATAGAAGTCTGTACAAGCACACTAGAAACAACAATGCAGCCTTGTGTTAGACATTTAAGCCTACTACAAGATATAATCCAGAGCAACAACATAACATAAAGTTCTGCAGTGAAGGAAACATTTCATATTCCTGCATCTGATAGTGACTTTTATGATAAACTGTAATGTTTCTTACAGTTTATCATCTTTCCATCATAAACTACTGTTTCATGTACGCTCGGCCCAAGCGTCTGATATTTTCGGAGGCAGTGGTTCCGTGAAGGCAGCGCACACCGCTCTCATCTGAAACACACACACACACACACACACACACACACACACACACACACACACACACACACACACACACACACACACACACACACACACGTCGTCCTTCCCCCGTTATGTAACTCTCAACTTTGAGTCCGGCCCTTTTACATGCACTTCCTTTCACACTGGTCGTAAACACGTATTAAAAAAACCCCACACTCACTAATCACAGTGGTTGACATTTAAACAACACAGCGTGTTATTTACAGACCGACAGACACGTAAAAGACGCCAAAGTTGAAAAACAAAGAGGTGATCGCTGGGATCAGAGACATACAAATGTTGGCATCTTTTCAACACCAACAGATTCATTAGCGCTCCTGTGTATCTTTAGAGGAAAACTTACCTTTAAATGGAAAATAATTAATTCCAATTAATAGTTTCCCCGTTTGTGATTCATTTTAGGGCGCAGAACAACGCTCACGCACAGCACTTGTATCATAATTGTTCTCTGACGGAATTACATTCATTCTCCTTTCTAAGGACCTTTCTCAAATTGCCGTGCTACAAGAACACGGTGTAACCGAGTGGGTATTTTGTCAGGTCTGTCAAGTGTAACAACATGAGCAAGAGCAAATCCGGTTAGGTGAAAAATAAAATGCAAAAATGCTGAAATAAAAATTAATAAATGAATATGTATTTTGTATTAGCACTAGCTAATCTATTCATTCAGTATCTGTATATCCATGTCATTATTTCCATTTTGTACTTCTATGCCAGGACTTACCTAAACGGGAGCCACAGGTAGCGTTCACTCTTTTATTTTGAAAAACCAACAGCTGATTGTAGCTAACTTCACGCCGCTGTTTAACGTGAGGACGAAATGTTCAAGAGTAAAAAAAACAAAAACATAACATCGACATGTTATGCCATCGGATACTGTGTGCCGGTACAGGTCAGATACACAATAGTCCACTGAAAACACAAATAAACATCAGGTTGTTAAGTTAAGTTTGTTGCCTGTTGGACCACATCCAGCTAAGAGTGTTGTCCGCGATCTGGACGCTCATTGGTCCGTGAAAACACTGCGACAGCCAATCAGAAAGTAGCGCACGTGCGGCAGAGAGACAGCGGCAGCAGCAGAAGAAGAGGAAGCGGAAGCGGAAGCGGAAGAACACAAGGAGGAGGCGTGCTGGTCAGTGAAAGTCACATCGAGGGTTAAAATCTAATGGAAGCGCATAAAATGATGGGTTTCTCTGCTTGACATCGTGCTCTACTTTCTTCCACTCAGCAGCCGACTAGTCAAGACAGCTTTGCATGCATGTAGCAGGGGTCCTTTTTTAAATTTGGAGCCACACTTAAAGGCTGCAAGTTTTAAATGCAGTGGCTACAAAAAGCATGGGAACCTTTTGGAATTACATGGTTTTCTGGATTAATTTGTCCTAAAAATTAGATCTGTTCTTCATCTAAGTCAAGAGTATTAACAAATATGATGTGCCCAAAATAAAAACACACAAAACAAAATTCAGATCCTTCATGTCTTTATTGAGAACAACTATAAAAGCCTCAGTAAAAAGTATGTGAACCCTTTGAATAATGACCTCAAAAAGTTAAATTGGAGTCAGGTGTTAGCATAAGTTAAGAAAATTAGTTTGGAGGTGTGAACTAGAGCTACCTTGACAATCAAACAAACAATCATTCAGTATTTATGCGTAAGCTGATACATATTTTCAGTACCATAACATTGGGAAACCGTTGCCATTAAAAGAGCAGTAGAACCACTTTAGAAGAGGTGAGAGACTTTTAAGTTATCTCTGCTACTAATACTACTACTACTGTATACTTTACAATCCAGTATCCTCTGGAATACACTTTGCACCCTTTTTTCAGTATAGTCATCAAACAAATGTATGAAATAATTCCTCAGCTTGTTTTATTTATATTGTTGTCTTGGTATTTTCCATTTAGGACATCAACAAAAGATACTGTTTAGAAGTCTGAGCATGCTTTTGAGCTTGTAAAGGTTTTTAAAGGTCAGCCAATAGTCTTTGAATAGACACAAAGTTGATTATAGTTTACAGTTTGAAAGACTAGACCTAAACAAAGACAGGCTGTTGTGCAGTACAACATAACACGAACCCAGCACAAACTACAGGGTCAGTTTTCAACTGAATACTCAAGGAACGCCATGAAGCAAGTGAAGACTGGTGACAGAGCAGGGCACTACAGGGGCCAATTACACATCATCTCTGCCACATTCCTGGATTCATCCGGCATAGTCTGTGACAAGAATCCTGTTGTGAAACGTTTCTGCTTGCTGAAGTGAAAGCCATCATAAGCATAACATTACTGCACGTACCTGGGAGTTCAGCTTATGGAACAAGTGTAGGACAAAAGTGATTCTCTACAGAAAATATTTTACGATGGGTTGGGAAAACTGTTTTGGTTTTTTACATTTTTTGGAACTATTGTATATTAAGTTACTAATTTTACCGTTTTAGATGCTTCAAGCTACAACTAATGCAGTCTAACAAAGGTTGTACATTAAATCTCTTTTGAAGGTTAATGTTCAGGTGTTGAGTCAACAGTATTTAACAATTCAGCTTTTGAAACATGTAGTTTACAGCACTGTTGAATTGTATTGCATTATACTGACAAGTGTTTCTATTATTTTGTCCGTTTATATTAGGACTAACCTTAAGACACAAACACCACTCTGTATAATGCAGTTCAGTTCAACAGCAGCACAAATCGCAGCCTCAAATGATCCCAGTTGAATCAATACCGCTTAATAGCTTGAACTAACCATTACACATCATCTTAATGAACAGAGGAACCATCGCACAATTGTCTTATTGGTTTGCAGCCTCTTGGACTTTCAGAAATCTCGTACATATGTGCTGAATAGAAAGCTGAAGTTAGATTACTTTGCAGCAGACACTTTATTTTTACATTTAAAACTTTACAAATGACAGACTTCATCCTCTGCACAAATGACAAGACAAGTACACATCAGAACAATTCAAATATTTTCTAAATTGGCTGCAAGAGTAGATTATAAAATGTGTGTGCCACTTGGCTGGCAAAAATCAAATGCATGATAAGTGCATGCCGTTTTTTTTTTTTTTTTGTCAGAATGTTTGGAACCCAACCTTTAACACAGCATCCTCAACCATTCCTTGAGAGTTGAGAGTTTGGGAAGATTCAGCAAAGAATACCAATACCTAGCCAGAGGCTTGCACCACACAGTAATCAAGTCCTCAGGTTAAACTGATCTAGTATCTCTACTGCCATATAATGAAGTTCTTGTGATTAGGATATGTCATACGCCCAGCAGAGCAGAAGCGTTCTTTAGACCCAGGTGTCTGCTCACATGCATGGTCTCTGGGGAGGAGAATTTAATAAAAGTAGCACAGGTTTCTCTGCCGTGGGCCTTGGCAGCAGCACTGGCCAAAATCTGCATAATCCTCAGCAGGGCAGTCTCACTGAAACACACAAGGCATACAGAATTTAAACTGACAGGACAAATACTGAACATTAAAAACCTGCAAAGTAAAGTTTGCAGCTCTCAAATTAGGAGCAGAAGCCAGCTCGACAACTGCCGCACTCATCAAGTCAGGGCAGGGCTTTTAAAAAGCACTGTGGATAAGGTGCAATCACTGAATGGCATGGGAGATGAGATGGAGCAGGGGGATCTTCCAAACTAAGGTGCACACCTGCCGACATGGATGCTGGAGGCCAGACACCAGGCAGCCTCCCCCTCTGGTGTCGGGGGCTCCTGCAGGACTTGGCGGGACAAGCAGAGAGCTGCTCCTGCCAGCTGCACGGGCTGAAACACCACACACTGGCCCTCCAGGAGGGACAACTCAAGCAGGTAGCGAGCCATCCATACTACCTGATGGCAAAGAGAGAAGAGTGGGATGACACAGACTTTAAACACAGCACTGTGGATCCATCAAGTATTAAAAATTGTCTAAAAAACAAATTGGACAAAGGAAAACAGTCAAAGTAAAGCTACCTTAGCACTGCAGCGAGCAATGGAGGCAAGGAGGAGAAGGAAATGCAGAGGGGGAGTGTAGGATAAATCAAACTTTAGCCCACAGAGGACCTTCCGCTCCATTCGTAGCAGCTGGTGTCTAGTGTATGTGTGGTCCATCAAGTAGCAGAGGCCAGACACCTGGGAGAAGTAGCATAAATAATAAAGGAACAATTTGCGTTTGAACTTCAGTCAATTCAGTGGACTTCACACAAAGCTTAAAATGCAACAGCTTTATAACAGGAGAGAGATGAAGCGGCACACCTCAGGGAGGAGGCACTCTTCTTTCTTTGCAGCAAGGAAGAGGCAAACCATGCCGAGGAGCTGCAGGTTGGCAGTGGTCACCTTGATCTGACGCAGGGAGCGGTTGAGGAGGTGTATGGCCAGATAGAGGGTCTCATCCTGGAAATGCATTATCTCCTGATAGCACAGATTGAAAAGCTACATAAGAGTATAGAAACCATTCTAAAGACCATATGACACGTAAAGCTACAACTTAGCTTATTTTCTGGTTGACTGAGGGAGACAAGCTGTGTTTTAAGGAGAGACTCACGTGAACTTGAATGAGCCAATCTACCAGGACAGCTCGAGTGGCATCTGTGAAATGTCGGGGTAGGTCAGCATTGGGAAAAGAGTGCCATGTTTGAGTTCTCTGCAGGATGGAAAAAAAACATGAGGCACAAAATAAGTGATTATGCAGTTACACTGTGAGAATACATGATGGTGCCAAATAACATTGATATACAGTGAAAATAAGCATCTGATAAAAGCATGAAGCTTTGAAGTGAACTGTGTTCACAGTGTCTCACCATCATGTCCAAAAACATGTCCCAGGCGTATGTCCGGTCCCATATCAGGTTCAGCTTCTCAAGTGCAATCTCTACTTCACGGCGCAGCAAACTTGGCACCAATGCCTGTAGACTGTGAAGACCCTGCAGCCCATGTGGGTAAAGAAGCACAGGACCCTCCACACACCCATCTGCTACAGAGGATGAAATGGACGACATTACACTACATATAGGCAGATTGTTTTTAGACCAGTTAAACATACAACTTTAATATGTGTAACTAGTTTTATCAAAGTGTTGCTACACTAAATGTACATGTATTTCATCTTTGAAATTATGCAAACATTAAAATAGTAAACTGCATGTATTAGAGTGTATCTGATGTGCGCAGCTTTAGTCCTACCAGCCAAGCATGTCTGACTGTCTTCATGAAACCCCATGATGATGCCTTCACTTGTTTGTATCGATAACCTCCTTTCCTGCAAACAGACAACACCTTACATGAGGGAAACGTGCACTTAAACGTGACAGTAAATTAATAAATACTGAGTTGATCCTCTGATTCAAAGAAAGATTGCATCTACTTCTTGAAATAGAATGATTAAGAAATGTAGATGGTAGCAGAGAGCAGGTCCTTCACATCCAGTATACTTCTAAACATTAAATTATCATTTAAGACTAACCCTGGCCTTGGAGAGCATTTACAGCTTCTAATTGACTGAACACACCTGACCCAGATATTGAGCAGTGGGTAGGGCAGAGATAGTTGGAAAACAAGCAGGCGAGTGGCCTTCAAGGACGATGAGAGAGAAACTTTAGTATGTGAAGTTGACAAGCAGGACTGGAAGCGTACCCATCTGCGCTCTGGCTCTTTTTTGACAGGGGCCACCCTGGACTCATCTACTTCAACAGGCTGCCAACGATCTAGAGGTCCACAGGCATTAGCCCACATTCTTAAGGGGGCTCGCCTCTCATCCACCTGTGGAACAACAGACAGTATTTGCAAAGACACCACACACATTAAAAGAGCCAGTGAAGCCATTTTGTTACTACGAAGACTAAAATATGTCATTTTTTCATCCATGTATAATGCAGATATCTGTAGCCTCGGTTTATTCTCAGAATGACAGATTTGAGTGCACAGTAATGCCAGGAAATGAAATTGCTCCAATTGTGGTTCACTTCTGCTCATGGAGATTCAAGGTTTCACCCCAGCAATCTAATCAATACTCTCTCCACACCTGGCAAGGGTGTGAAGTTACTTACCTGGCAACACAGACATGTAGCTGAGCTGAAATGTATTAGTTCCAACTTGACTTGAACTAAAATATATATTGTAGTCTGTTAATTTCCCCATCAGGGGCCTTAATACACGACATCAAGGGTGAAGGTGGAAAAGGATAAACGCTCACGTGTGGTTGCACATCTCGGTGCTCAAACCTTCCCATCACTTGCACCTGCGGAACACACTGAAGCAATCCTCACCTTCTTGTGTAAGTCCAGCAGAGGCTTGGAGTCGCAGAAACCAGTCCTGGCCATGGTTACAGCCGGAGACAGAGTTCCCGTGCCGGGCCTTTGCAGCTACTTATTCACGGGTGTCGGCGAAAGCCTGGAGCAGAGAGAGCCGCCATGCTGCCCGGACAGCCGCTAATAAAGACGAGGTGGGCCGCGTTGATTGGGGTGGGGACACAGGTGAGGACGAGGACTTCCGCCCGGCGCTTGGAAAAGAAACTAATTATCATGATTAATATCATGGGTCAGCGTGACATAACGCGATATGTCACTAGAATCGTTTGGTTTACTCGACCATTTAAGATCTGGAGTCATTTCTTGCAGTTTTTCTTGTGTTTGTTTGATCATTGTGTCCATTTTTAAATTCGCATGACCTTTATTTTTAACGGAGGTGTCCTCTTCATTGCGTTTGAGAGTTTCTTGATTACCTCCTTCGTTTGAAATAATGCTGCAATTATTGTTATTATTTACATAATAGAGAGAGACAGACAAAAAAATCCACAGAACATTATCCCATAATTAAAGCTAATAAGTTTGTATGTAACTTTAGGAAGTGAAACTGCCAATATAAGATACTTTAAATCAATCCACTCCTCATCATGGAGCCCTTCACTGTCAGTAGCTGAATTTAGTCGTTGTAGTTATGAAGTGACAACTAATAAGAAGCTATAATGATTAGGCTACTAACTTCTCTGATTGGTTGGAAAGGAGAGCCTCACTCCCTTTAGAAGAGACAATCTCTGCACTGTTGGCAGGTTGCTCGATAGGTTTGAAGATTGACAGCACGACCTTACTATAATAATATATAATGTGTAGGATATTTCCTTAAAAAACCTCACACGTCTATGAAAATGTGTCATGTTTACAGCCACACCAAGGGTTTAAGAAAGAATCTGAAGTCCAAAGTCCCAAAGTTCAGCCCCACTACCGTATTACATTAAAAAAAATGTAAATAATGCAGTACATTTTTTTTATATTCATGTAAATGCTAAAATATAATTTATACAAAAAATACACCATTGCCTAAATGCTATTTACTACTTTTTGCACAATACCTGTGATGTTATTTATTTAGATGAGTGACGGGTCTAATTGGTTTAATATGTAATTATGACCTTAAATTGTCAAGTTTTGACCTCTTTGGCCAAGAGTAAAAAATAAAAACATCTTCTCACCCATCAAATTAACTGAAACAAGATTAGGGATCTGTCACATTTTGGCTACATTCAAAGTGGCAACACATCAAACACTACAATATGTATGCTTTTTAAAAGTTTGATTATTGCAGTAGATTAAACAAGATTGAGCAGGTGAACAGTGTACACTGTAAAATATATTTAAAAAAAAGACTCAAAGCATTATTCAGTATAAATGTTTACTGGCACATTGTAGTTGCAAATGTTATAAGCTACCAGATTGTAGAATGTATCACCCGTTACATTGTAAAGTCTTGCAAAGGGGGTGCAGAGACTGTCCCCTCAAAGATTGCTTTTTTCATTGCCCTCTGAGCTTCAACTAACAGCAACAAGCAAAAAAAATCCCGAAACACCAGCATCAGGTGTGACATTCGTGACTGTTGATCACATTCAAATATACAGAGAAGCAAGGTAACCATAGTAAAGCTGCAAATCAAATACTACAAAGCTGCAGGCCTCTCCTTCTACTAATGCTGCATTCACCATCATTTTTTTTTTTTTTTTTTTGGTATTTACACAATAGTGAAGAGGCACTTGTTGTGCCTGTGTATGCCTACAGGAGAGGTCAGGGGTATTAACTTGCATGTTTAGCTGTGAAGCATTGCTTAAAGCGTGGCTAGCAGCGAGGTTCAGTGTATGGCTTCACAACCAATTTTAAAAAAGTTCAGCAGCACCCCCTTATGGCCATGTTAGCAATGAAGGCAAATCCACAGTGGAGTCCATCAGTGCAGTGGTTTCTGATATCTGGTCCTGCTGTTTCCAAAGCAGGACACTAGGCTAGAGTATGATGGCCGTGCCTGAGCCAGTGAGAAGAGGTGCTGGAGTTGTGAACTGTAAATCAAAGCCATCTGATCACATTGTCATCAGCAGGAAGTGGGGCCACCTGCCGCTCAACGACGAGTCCAAACCTGCTGCTTTTGTCTTTTTCACCACGTTCACTCTCAGTCACCCCCGGCCAATCACACAAACTTAAAAACAAATAAATAGGTGACATGAGGGGTTCCCCAGAGAATGCAGACAAATATTTACATATTACTGTTGAATCAGTTTAATTATTGTCATCAGAATTATTCTTGTCTGGAAAATAGAAAGTGTAAAAAAATAATAAAATGTTTTGGGCAATGTAGCCAACGTTCTTCTTTAACTGATTAGGTTAAATTTACATTTACATATGCGTATTAGTAACAGTGAATTTAGTTACTTGCTTATGTGAAATGATATTACAAACAGGAATTTAACTGCCCATGAAATATAGTTGCCATGAAATATAGCTCAATGTGCACTCCTCTAATGGAAACCCCTTGAAATGAAGAACTTAATCAAAAAGAAAGAAGTTTAAAAACTTTTAATATATATTTTATATATTGTATGCTTAAACACAATGTGTCTTCCAAAATTTAAGAAACAGATGGACAAAAAAAACAAAACAAAACAACACACAAAAAAACAAAGAAAAACTGAACAATGACAAAGAGATCTTGGTGAACCTCAAAGAGCAACTAACATCTCTTCCAGCAATATGGAATATTAACTGCTTCTGTCAATATGAGCACATTTCAGTATGGTGTGCAGAACATCTCCTAATCATGTGCCATACATTAACCCTGCATACTTTGAGTATGAAGAGCATTTTAACTACACATCAGCTGATATTTTGATTGGCTCCCCCTATGGGTGGGTTGAAGACCAGCCTTTAGTTAGATTGTAAACCTGCAGACTGTTGCTCCAGACATAAAACTACATTAATTTAAGTGCTTTGACACAGCATTAAAAAACACAAACCTAAGATTTTGAACTTCACATGTGGAATCATTTGAAGTGTTGAATGTCCACCAAGTCAGTCAGTTTTTGGCCCTATTATACAGACATAACAGCTGATTTTTTTTTTATTTTGTTTAAATACGGGGACATTCAAAGGCTTATTGTAAAAATATTTTAAACACACTGATATTATAAAATAGAAAATGAACAAAAGATTGATGCCTAACTCTTCAGCTAGGAGTGAGAATCACTGGACTGGTGACAGCAAATGGCGGTGTTGGTCTACATTGGTCTCTCTAGATAGGATGGGGAAAAACTGTGGTCAGTTTGAGTCTAGTCTCTATTTTCTTTCTTTTCTTTCTTACTGGTTGTAACACACAGCATGACTGGCCTTAATGACAACTTACAACTCCAACCAACCAGCAGCTAGTTGGTGGGTCAGTCGGTCCCGACACAGCAACACAGACATAGAGCTTGACTGCAGCACCACCGAGTTAAATAAATGCAACATTTAAAACATGCAAGAGATCCCAGTTTCTAATCCTCACTGAGTCAATTTAGCACCAACTGCTCAAAGCGATCATAAATTACATGCTTGTTCCCTTTTAAAAAAAGGCCATTGAGTGTGCCGTGTAGTGTCCGCTCTAGTTGATATTCCAGCAATAGTTTGAACTTTTAAAAACATGCATGAAAACAGACACAAATGGATGGTTGAGAATCAAAAAAAAAAAAAAAAAGGTTGTTCTAACATTCTCCTGCACTCATCTGCACACACTCATACATACATACATTCACACAGCCACTCATACATACACACACACACAGTGCAAACACAGAAAATGGCAGCCCTCCTTACCCTCCCATTCTTCCCCCATTTACCCCTACTGTAGGAACAGTCCCACACTTGATTTGTAACAGCAAGTTCCAGAAAGAGCACTTGTTAAAAATGAGGAAAAAAAAAAAAAATCAAAAAATGCAGAAATATGGCTTTACATTTAAAACCGTAACAAATGATGTAATTAAAATTTGTCTAGTTCCAAGGATCTTTCCATTTTGCTAATTTTGATTAGACTTCTTAAAATACTATCAAGTACTGTATGTATATACATGCAGTCTATGCATGGGTTGGTTGGTGTGTGTAGCATGGGTACAGCTGGTAAAGAGGTGGTACTTGCTGGCATAACCTGGTTTTCAAAGTGTCAAGGCTTTGATGTGGTGCCCAGTGAAGTGCAGCACAGGTCCTGCAGGGAAGCCTAAAGCCAACCCTGAGAGGACATACGGAGACGAAGCTGCCAGTCTATGCACACAAACCTGCTGAGGTCAGTCATTCTTGGTCTGTGTGTTCAATTCATACTCTCTGATCTGTGTGATTTGCCAGTATGTGCGCACGTGTGTAAAAGACTGAATGAACGTGTGTCTTGTGCCTGTTTTTGTCTGTGTCTTTTAAAATCCCCAGCAGCGCAAGTGTGTGTCTGTGTGTGTGTGTGTGTGTGAGATTGTGACTGTGTGTTAGCCAGCCTGCTTATTCAAGAGTCTGAGTGATCACTCGCGTATGCTGGCAGAGTACGAGAACTGGGGAAAATGCGTACGCTGATCAGAATCTTCTGCATCTAAGCTGTCATCTGGAGGAGACACAAAGAGAGATAGGAACAACATTTAAATTCTGAATACAGACTACAGATTACAGATCCTTAAAAATTTGAAGCACAGGAGCCGGTTTACTTACACTTGTCTGGAGGTGTTATTGTTATGGATTGTGCTGTGAACTCATCATCAAAGTAGCGTGTGTCTGTCTCTGATGTCACCTGGGGCTTGAAGGGTGGAACAAGCTGCGGAGCAGAAGGAAAACAGCTGTTTCACACTCAGAACAGCTTTATTTCTACGTCACGTGTTTTGTTTCCCCCAATATCACACCTTTTTTTCAATGACATCCTGCCAGTTGATGGAGGTGAAGAACTTGTGGGTCATCACTTCTTTGGCATCGTCTGGTCCACCTCCAAGCCTGTAAACAAAACAAAAACACTATCATTATCACCCACTCTCTAGTTGCTTTTTCTTTGTACCCATAATTGTGCAAACACCGTGATTAGACTTGTGTTCTCTTCTAAATTGTATCTATTAATGTCGTGACACATTTATTCTTCATTTCCTTGCTACTTAGAGGAGCATGTGTTAGTAAGCCTGCAGGCAGACCTCAATGTGCTAATATTAGAATTGTGACTAGAAACGCTGGGCCTTGACCACAAAAACAATCAATTATGAGCCTGTTTATGGCTGCTACCCTGTACCAAAACAAATCAAGAAGGAACACGAGCTGAAATAATGTGGTTACTTATTATATAGCTTAACACTTGGTGCCCCTGAGCACAGTAGAAGATCTAGAAAACTAATCAAGTGCCACTTTCACCTTACAAAGAAAATGTTTTTCACACGCTGTACTACTGCATCTTCAGCTGAAAAGCTCAGTTTACACAGTAAAACATTATGTCCCATTTACTTTACCTAAAATAAACAGGGTGTTATTTGTCCTAATCCTCTCTGGAGGTACTTACTAATTATTTAGTGCATGACGGTTTCATGAGCTTCCAGCACTTAACTTAGTTTAGGATCTTTTTTAAGCAGGCCAGCCAGCAGGGCCTTCCCTTCAGGAGCCAGGTTCTTAGGGAAGCGGATCTCCTCCATTAGGATGAGCTCGAATAGACGCTCGTGGTCCTGGTTGTAGAAGGGCAACCGACCACACATCATCTCATACATGACCACACCCAGGCCCCACCAGTCCACTGCTCGTCCATAGTCATTGTCCTCTAGCACCTGATGAAGAGTTGAGAGAGAAATAAATCTGTGCAAGAATATCAGTGATTTTTTTAGCCCAGTTTTTCATTATGAAAAGACGACATGCAAACATAGACATCAGAGGTTTTATATTCATGTTTTGTCAAAATAATGCACTCAGTGAACAATTTCCATTTAACAGGACTATTCGTAATTTTTCAATTAATTCTGTAATTACAAACTGATTTATAATATCACTTGATCAATATGCGATATCATATCAAGTCCACAGTCACTGTGGAGTTACCTCTGGTGCTAGATACTCGGGTGTTCCGCAGAAGGTTTTCATTGTGGCACCGTCTGTGATCCCCTCTTTACACAGCCCAAAGTCCGTTATCTTTATGTGGCCATCTTTGTCTAACATGAGGTTCTCCAGCTGTTCAGGAAAGATTGAATTTAGAGTCAAATTAATTGACAGCTATGGTGGGAAAAGGATGTTAAAGTGTAATATAGTGGGAAATGCCCACATGTCCAGGACATGATCAAATTGAATGAACCAACATTGTACCTACAAAGTTAACAGAAACCTACAGAGTTAATGGAAACATTGCTGATGCTTAATGACACGAATCTTAAATATCCCTCGACTCTATTTACAATAAACACAAACTATTCTGTCAGAGCAAGCAGGCATCTTACCTTTAAATCCCTATAAACTACATTGCGTGAGTGTAGGTACTCCAGTGCTGATACTATTTCTGCACCATAGAATCGTGCTCTGTCTTCTGTGAACACTCTGTCCCGTGATAAATGAAAGAAGAGCTGCGAGAAAATATTAAAGTAAAAACAGAACGAGGTGTCAAAACAATTATTCCATTTCCATAACATTTTATTAATCACAGTCCTAGATTTGAACAGTTTCCTTGAGTCTTGTTCTTTTGCCTTTTTCAACTGACAGCCAGCACAGTACGGGTGGTAACTGAAGCAATCCTTACAACATGTAACAATAAAGTTCAAAATCGTTTTGACTTCAGTTGTTTCAGCACAATATTCTCTTTGATTTTAACACATCCAAACAATTGGTTTAAGTTCAGTTTAACATTACCATTGTTTACGTTTAACAATGTACACTTTAACACTTACTTCTCCTCCATTCGCGTACTCCATCACAAAGCATAGTCGGTCGTGTGTTTGAAATGCATATTTTAGTGTCTGTAGAAGGGAAAAACAAAAATTAACAACTGCATTATACTTAAATGGTCCCTTTTCTATTTGAAGGACAAACTGAAGTTCCTGATAACTTGCCGTTAGAAAGGGATGTCGCGTATTTTGGAGAACTCTGCTCTCTGTAACTGTGTGTGCCACCTCATCCTAGTAGAAAACACATGCACACGTGTTAATGTATGTGCAAGACCAATACTTCATATCAACAGGCTTCAACACTTTACCAACATAATTAGAAGTAAAAGTTTTACTGTGTTGTGATTAGCACTAACTTTAGCAATGATGACTTCTTTGCGGAGGATTTTCATGGCATAATACATCCCTGTGGCCTTCTCCTTTACTAAGATCACTTTACCAAATGTCCCTTTGCCCAGCAGCTTCAGGTAGTCAAAGTCACTCATGGTCTGTAGGAACAATAGTCAAAGATCAGGCATGACAAAAATGCACACATCTGCTACAACTCTTAAATCAGACTGAACTTAAGGCAACATAAATGTTGCACCTTTGAGTTTTAATTGGACTTGTTTTTGTGTATCATGTAACAGCCTGTGTGTGAAATGTACGGGAACTATGCTGTGATGAAGCAGTGGCGCTTGAACTCACTGCTGATGTGGACAATATTGGCTGTATCCCAACACACCCATTAATCTTAATCATGTTTTCTAATTAGAACCTTTAAAGAAGCTCTAGGCAAAACAGCAACAGGAAATAAAACTCTCTACACTGAAAAATATTACTCATGGCTTTTGCAAAATTTTGCAAAGACTGATCACTATCTGAAAACTGTTCCATGCATTGCCGAGCAGGAAATCATTATATTAGGAATCAAGAAGTCTATTGAGATACAGCACATTTACTACTTAAGACTACTCTGTAAACATTAAACTTCTGTTGATCAGTAAACAGCTATAAAACCAGAGCTTTTCAAAGTGAGCTGACAAAATTTATGCACAAATGTTTCTCCACTGATTTAAAGATTGCTTCACTAAAAACGCCTTGAGAAAGAGGCTTAAAGTTTGAACAACTTGCTCAATAAAGATGGGCTTAGCTGGACAAACACTGCAAACAGTCAGCTGCCAGGCAATGCTTGTGCAAATACTGACCACTTTGGTGCGGGATTTGGACACAGCTATCTCCATCTCCTCTGCACCGCTGCTGTCACTCGGAGAGCCAAATTTGATCTCCATGGGCTCCTCATCCTGCTGCTGGCTCTTCAGGCTATTTGCTACTGCCTGGATTGCTCGCATCCATTCCTCCCTGACCCAGAAGAAAACATACATTACCCTCATATTTATCAAATCTAGCCAACTCTGAATTTATTGGCGAAATAAACACATTGTAGCCAAGTAGTAAAAAATAGTTAATATTCCAGGGGGACTATTTAGACAGTGTGCCAAAAATGTGTCTTAAAGGAAAAACTGTGGTTTAGAAGGTAGGGGATAATCTGTGTACTATTCAAATGGAGGATGCTAAGATTTGGTACTCAGTAACTTAGTGATGATTGCTTAGGTTAGGGATGAATAAATCTGGCACTGAATTATATTTTCTATGATGGTCTTTCCTATTTTGTTGACATGCTGTTCCCTTTGTTTTTCCTTAAAACACGAAAAGGAAAAACATGTTAAAATTAGACACTATCAATATATTCCCTGCTTAAAAGGCAGCACGTATTCACCTTTCCTCGTTGCTGTCTACATGGAAGGTGCGCTCAATGACTGAGGTCCACTGCAGGCACCGAATGACAAATGTGTTCGGCCTGGGGCGCTCTGTCTTCATGAGCTGGCATTCTACAAAAAACAAACAAACAAACAAAAAAAAAAAACCATACACACACAGTGTAAGACTACGGAACCGAAAGAATGAACACCAAACATAAAAATAATTCTTAAATGTTTATGTTTATTCTTTAAATGTCTAGCTCATATTGAAATCAGGCAAACAGAGGTAAAAACTGACCTGCAACAGAGAAGTTGTTGAGCGGTGGGAGGCTGTGGTCACTGGACACCTCAGGCTTCTCTTTGTAGCCGATGAAGGAGCCGTCGCTCTTTAAGATGAAGTAACGAGGCCGCCACGTTTTAATGTATTCACCTGGAAAATAGACAAGTGATGATTTTGAGCTGAGTTTAATTTTTTTGTTTGGCTTTTTGGTCTGACCCATTTTTTATTTTACTTTCTCTTTGTCTGTGCTTCACTTTGAACTGCTTGAATTACAAAATGTGGTCGATTGATGAAAATGCACCAATCTGTGTCACAATGTTATTACAGTGGGAATGACTGAATTAAGAAGGATACTACAGACACGTATAATACTTGGGGAAGTATTTACATTTACTTATATTTTAGATTCTGACATGGCACTCAGGCTAATGTACTCTCTGATTATGGATAGTGAACTCAAAGGACCTTCTTACCTCTCTTTTGAAGCCATCCCTCTCTCACAACACTGACTTCATTCATGCTGGGGCAGAAGACTGTCTGGGTTGGGAGGGGGCTGCAGACAAGCTGGTAGAAATTGTGCAAACTGTTCCAGTTGGTCAAGTGCCCGACAGTGGCTCCGTTAAAAAAATAAAATAAAAAAATAAAAAAGATATATATATATATTTATAACACCTAGGGGAAAGAAATAAAAAGACACTTCAAGATATAAAACCAGCCTCACATTATCCATAAAAGCAAAAACACTGCAGTAGAATGTAACCTTAACATGTAGACAACATTCATTCATACAATAAAAGGCTATAAATCAAGCATATCAGATAAAACATCACAAAAATTACAGGATGTCAAGTGAATACTTCACACATCGTAACTCTGTGTACATTAAAATGCTCCAGTAGCTTGTAAAGGTGCGAGCAAAAGAGCTGAGTAACCTCTTGCAATTTTCAATTCAATACCTCACGTTGAATGAAAACATAGCCTTGGGTAATATTATTTTTATACTCACTCGTTTTATGGCTGTGGGGTAAAAGAACACTGAGAAATAAAAGTGAAAAAATAGGCCCTAAAGGAAGTAAGACTACAGCCAGGAAGGTGGAGGTGAAGACGTAAAGTGAAACTGATTTCTCATAACAAAGGAAACTTTCTGTGTATTGCTCTTGATACCCATCTGAGAGCTGTCACCACAGCACTGCGCTTGAATAAATTCCTCAACTTCTGAAGCACTCTGTTGCCTTGAAACACAACGCCGCAATAAAGAAAACTGCTGAAATCTGCATGTCTGCTTACCACGTCGTATATGATCGTCTGATACTTCAGACTGTGAAATACAAACTGGTGTTAAGATAATGACTATCATGACCACGAGCTAGATATTAACACTCTTTATCTAGTGGTGTTTCACTGTCAAGTTTTTTTCTCACAGTTATAAAACATCTAATAACTGTAAGGTCAATGCCAAGGATCTAACAATTAGAAACATGCAGAGCTGTCAGTAATTACAAGTGTAATAACAGACCAAAGCTGTTGGTGAATGTTTGTAGAAAGGCCTTGGTGATCCAGGGTCAGTCTGAATCAACAGTTTATGTGAGATAATAGTTTTAACTGAATTTCCCAGTATTTCAGTGAAAATGATAGGGTTGAATAATACAGTTCATACAGTCACAGGAACACAAAGACTGTTTGAACTGCTTTGTTTACAAAGATAAAACAGATAAGGATTCTCTCGACTTCAGACTTTATGGACCAAAAAAAAAAGGTGCATCCACGGGATGTTCACAGCTACATACCTAACCCTAACCTAACTTATGTGTCCTCTTAGCTGCTCTGTCAAATGATAAATAAGCAGCCCGACGTTTCACTGCACATTTCACACCAGTTGGTCTTTACAAACAGGACATCTGCAGTAATGGCCAGTCAAGCGTTAAGATCCACGACCTGCATGTAGCACCACTAAATAAACAAAAAAGAACACACACGAATAGCCATACATTATACGTATCCGTATAAATAATTATATTTGATTAATTTCTGACAAAAATAAGCTAAACTACTCCCAACACGACCACAATCTCCATAACGTAAACATTACCGTAACCTTTGACACATCCTCATCCTTTGTAGCGGCTAGCTAACTGAAACAAAGTCAACAAACGTTACCGTCCACGTCCAAAACAGGTCGTTAGCTTTTTTTTTGTCGCCGCATAACAATAAACGAACTGCTAAAACACTTGAACCGTATCTGATGGGTAGTTTGGCCAAGCGGCGCGCCAGACAGCAGTGAGGACACTGACCATGACCGCATTACGGCCAAACAAGGCAGCTAGCCAAAATAGCTTCCGAGCTAATAGCTAGTTAGCATGACGGTTAGCCACTTGAGCTCCTCATTAGCCCGGCTTTTCTTACCTCAGTGGCTAAGATACTCTCAGCTGTCGGTTCTTGGAGACACTCCGAGCTACACTGCACCGATCTCGCACCAGTTATCACTTGAGGTCTGTGTGTATTGAACTCTGTCAATGATCACACAGCTTAGCGGACTGATCGCTGAGCTTGTTTCCTTCTCACAACAACAGCGGCGGCGGCGGCGTGCTTGGTCTGTTGCTGCTGCAGTGGGTCACTGAAGCGTAGCCGGAGAATAAAGTAGATTGAGCCCCCCAACCAGGTGGATACTTGTATTCAATTCGGTTACAAATAAATTCCGAATTATGGACAGCAAAAAGTGCCTCTTTATGGGTTTAATGCGGTTAGTCGTTGTCTTAGCGTGGAAACCCTCCGTCCCAGTCAGACAATACAGCAGCCCCGCAGACGCACGCAAAGCGGAAGTGACGTACGAGGCCAGAGCGGGTCCACTGCACCTGAACAGCCGGTGTCAAAGTACATCAAGTACCGTAAAACAACCTTATCCTCATCCCGGCTCAGTAGAGCTGCAGTAAATTGGTGTGAGAGACCGGCAGAGCAATGATCCATCTCAAAACGTGTCCTTTAATGCCCGATGTTCCCACCTCCGCTATAGGCTACCAGCTATCTGTCAATGTACTCAGTGTGTTGAAATAAAGCGCGATGGATCTTGTTAAAGACACAAAACCAAACTACTGCTGCATCTAATATAATAATAATAATAACATGGAGGGATTACAGAGGAGAGAGGCAATGTTACAAATGTAAAAAAAGGTTTATTATTCAGGTTTCAGTTGTAAAATATTCTGTAATACATGGTATTAATTGTGTCTTAAAAAGCAAAACTTTTTGTCACAGAGCTTTATTTTGTTGTCTTTGTTGTTTTCTTTGCAGGTAGCGAGCACGAGCGTCACTAACAGTGGCTTCATTGTTACGCTTCTCCAGCTTTTTCATGACATCTTCAGCAGAAACTTCTGAAAAAAGTAAACAATTAGCTTGTTATAAAAAGCGTGGCATACTTTACACACTAACCTTTACTCACACATTTGCTCCAAAATACTTTCATTCGGGACTCATATGTTAATTCTCAATTATCTAATGAATTATTCTGATAACCTGGTTGTCTTTTGGCTGCTTCCCTCGTCTCCCATTTCATCATCTCCTCATCAGTCACTTCTTCTCTTGCCACGCTGCTCAATTCATAGACATCCACCTCGTGGAGTTTAGGTAATAAGTCCTTCACCCAATCATATCGAATAGGACACACTGTCCTTATGTACACCCGGGAAGTCACCAGCACATCGTGGAAGATGACCCAGTTCAGCTCAGCCTCTTGGTCAAACAGCTTAGAACAACAGAATAGCAATCGAAGGAAAAATCCAAGACACAGCATACGAGTTTTGGTTATAGATAGAACAAATTCACTGGTTTTGTGTGCTCTACAATGCAGATTTATTTTAAACAAATTTTAAAATATGCTTACAGATGATGATGGATGAATTTGAACCATGGATCCATGGCCATCCATTGTACAAAACACTTTCCCAACAGACCTATGTTAGATGTAAAAAAAAAAAAAAAAAAAAAAAAAAAAAAATTGATCAATCTACAAAAGGCTCAAAGTACCAAGGGATAATAAAGGTTGGTTAAATGTGGATATTTCCAAGTGAACCTTGGTCATACCTTCTGGCAACATTGGTGAAGTATCCTGTGCACAGGCACTGTCTGAAGAGCTCGCCCTTGTTTCCATCAAATGTTTCTACAGGGAAATCTCTCTTCTGCAGAAGCAGGAGGGTGCATCCACAGAAATTAAGCAGTGTGTTGGCCAACAGAACAAAATTAATAAATAACAGAGCTGCAGATCTTACCACAGTTATGTGCAAATGTCAATAACATTGATGTGGAGAGCAAGCATGATCTACGACAGCTCATAATAAATAATCGGAATTGTGTTTACAATAATGTGAATCATTTAACAGAGTATGGATGCACCACATGCTGCAGTCACCAAAGTAAAACTGAGAGTGGTGTACACTGCTGTACCTGTTGGAGGCGGAGGAGGATCTCTCGCAGCTGGGTCTCCACACTGAAGGCTGACTTCAGCGCCCTCCAGTGGATCCAGTTTTGTCTACACCATTCTGATGGTCTGTCACTGTAGAATGCAAGAAGAATGCTCACACTTACAGTATGACAGTTCAGACTTCACTGTCACATAACAGAAGCAAGTATACTAACAGTGACATTTCTATGTACAAACAAAAAAATAATAATACAGGCTCAACTTGCAGCAGTTATGAGTTAAGTACAGTTACCTGGATTTACATAGCTGAAACACAGTCAGAAGCGTGGCAAAGTCGTTCATACCACCACTTTTGGCGGCCAAGGCTCTGTGAATTTTATCTGCTTCTTTCTGTTTGTCAGGGTGGCCTGTGGGGAGCACGAGGTCAGTCAGAGGTTTGTGGACTGTACTGTGTAATGTACTTTTTCTGCATCTTTCATTGAACTGTCTATTTTTCAGTCGCATGCACTACAGGGGACAAGTTTAGTATTTCTGTTATTAGTCAATCTCTTCAATAAATCCTGAATATTGCAAATGACAGAGGGATAATTTACTTCATTCGTAGCCTTTAACTACAAGCATAGTTTGGTTATGTGTTAAGCTTTCTACAGTAAATATTAGCCAAATAATTGCTGACCTGGCCTAATAAAGATGTTCTCCACAGACAACATGGCAGCTACAGGGAGCAGCATGTCCTGGCAGCTGAGCGAGGCCGCTTTCAGCACAGCCCTGGTGAGTCCTGGGTGCAGCGGAAACTCCACCATCAGCTCCCCCAGCTGGGTCACTCTACCTCTTCTACATCCCACACAACAGACACATAAAAGGTCCAATTAAACGTCTGAGAGAACTACCCACATCTCCTGTGGTTGGAAAACCAAAACCTGGTTTACAGGTATGCTGTATGCACTCACCTATCAATAGCATCAAATTGAAAGAGCTGTTTTAGTGCTTCTAGAATAAACCTCTCTTCTGGTGAATCCAGATAAGGAAACCTTAAAAGAAACGAATGAATTAGCAAAGACGATAAAGAGAGAATAAAGACAATATGGGAAAATTTTACCGAAGTCAATAGACGCAAAGTAGGTATCAGTGTACCTAATGACATCATGGATGCCCAGGCACTTGAGAGTAAGTACCACTGCTGTCAGACTTGTCCTCTGGATCTCAGGAACAGTATATTCAGGCATGCACTTCTCCCAGAATTCCTTGGTATAAATTCGAAAGCATTTCCCAGCTGAGGTTCTTCCAGCTCGGCCTGCTCTCTGTTGAGCCTCGCTCCTAATCACAGAAAAATTCCCCCCAAAAATCCAGCCATATCTCTGTTGGTTTTTTAAGTTGTAAAATAAGTTTTCCCATTGGCATAATTTTTAGCATGAATATTAGTTCAACAAAGCTATTATCAGGTTTGAAAGACTCACTTAGAAATAGGCACCACTTCCAATATATCCATTCCCACCCTTGAATTGTGGTTGAGTTGCTTCACAAAGCCACTGTCTATGATGTACCTAAAATAGAAATAAAATACACTGTGATGTGTTTTGCAGATGTCAGCCACACATTTCAATGATTTAACACCACAATTGAATGGTTAACTATACAGTCCTCACTCACTTTATCCCATTGATAGTGAGAGATGTTGCTGCTATGTTAGTAGCCACTACACATTTTCTAATTCCTGGAGGTGGTGGCTGAAAGATCTGCCTCTGTTGATCTATGATGAAGCAAAAGAGGCGACATGGTTTCACAAACAGTGAGAATGTACTTCACAATAAATGATGGCAGCTGTTTTACGTGTTTACCCGTTGGCATGGACCCATAAAGAGGCAAAATGAGAAGACCCTCCACTGTTTGGTCCTGCACATCGTAGCGGTAATCTATAGCCTCTGCTTTTTCAAACAGCAAGTCACAGGCGCGCTCAATCTCTGACTGACCTGTCAAACAAACAGCAATTAATGTGGCAAACTTTGTTAGTGTTAATGTCTCTGACGTCAGCAATTGTGGACACTTACCTGTTAAAAATACAAGAATATCTCCAGCCATTTCACTGCTGTGGACATCAAGTGCCATTTTCACAACCTGTGGAGCAACAACAGATAAGATGGAATAAATACCAAGTAAATTCCTCAAGCTACAATAATGCACACTTGTCTAAATTTAATTAAACAATACTATTGTAAAGCTATGAAACCAAGGTGAAGTAAATCACATTTCCTTTGTGACAATATTGGCAATCATCAAAATAAAAAACTGCCTCAAAATTTAAATGCAGTACCTCTTTTACATAACCAGTACTTTCTGTGTCTTTAGGTCCCACGGCTGTGCCAAACATGCAGGTTACAGGAAACGTCCTTCCAGGAATAGTAAATACCGGACAGTTGCCAAGAAAGGCTGAAAGCTTGTCGGTTTCCAAGGTGGCAGACATCACCACCACTTTCAAAGGGCGAGATCGACCCTTTGATGCTTTTGCAGGGCTGGAGAATAGTTTCTTCAATAAACCCAGTAGAATGTCCTGTGACAACAGATATTTAATCAGGGTGTGTATTGGATAATGAGAAGAAAGAATTAAATCAATGGTATTTCCTTAGTTGCTTAAGGAAGACTAACTTAATACTTTTAACTTAATAATTTTCTCTCTCTTTCTTTTCCCTTTCCAACTCAATCAGCTGCCTTAAAGTTAATTTTTTAATTTAAACTAAATCAATTGTGCCTTGTCCTTTGTGAGCCAATCATATCTTTGCTATCAAATTTAAAATCCTTCTTTTCTCTGCTTAGCTTTCACGCAGGCATTGGAATTCTGAACTTCTTCAAACTTTACCTGGATGAGCTGCATGTGAGAAATGTGCAAATGACTGAGATTACCCAGATTTTGTCTTGCAAGCCCCCTCATGCCAAGTCCATTTAATGTACATGTGAAGCTACAGTGTGTGTGAATACAGCAGTGAGCAATACATTGAGAGATTGCTGCAACCCTCCAAGACATTGATCTCCAAATTTAATCAAACCCAGCATCCATGGGTCTCCTCACATACTGTATTTTTATCCTCATACTAAGCTAAATACACTCATTAAGGCATTCTCTACAAGTCCCTTGTAATGCAAACATTTTGTCTAGTGACATGTAGTATGCATGTAACACAGTGCAGTCATTAGTACAGCACACATCATTCCTACCGTACAGGAATGATGTATTTATGACACTGGCCAGCTATATTGACTCACTGTGTTGAGGCTGCGTTCATGGACTTCATCCAATATTACAACGCTGTACTGCGAAAGCCCAGGGTCTGCAAGGATCTCTCGGAGCAAACATCCATCTGTCATGTACTTCACCACCGTGTCCTAGCTCAAACATAGCCATATTTAAATTTTATAATAATTATAATAATCATAATAATAAAGGGACAAACATTTACAATAATTACACTTGATTTTCTGCCTGGGGACGAGTTGTCCTCTGTCTCTCACCTGTGATGTGCAGTCATCAAATCGGACTTGGTAGCCAACCTCTCTACCTAAAGTGCATTGCATCTCTTGTGCGACCCTCTGGGCCACTGTGATAGCAGCCACTCTACGGGGCTGAGTGATGCCAATGTTGCCTTTTTTACAAAAACCTACACAAGGTGGAGAAATAAAATGTTTATCATTTGGATCAATTAAATTATACTCTACTTAGATGTCGTCTACTAACATAGCCTTTATTGGGGATTACATCTTACCAGCTTCATGGAGGTACTGCGGAAGTTGTGTGGTTTTCCCGCTGCCAGTCTCACCAGTAACAACCAGAAAAGTGCTGTTTTTAACAGCCTGGATCAGATTGTGTTTGTGCTGATATATCGGAAGGTGTTTTGACTCGTCTTTTGAATCCCATCTCGCTGATTTGGACATAACGTTGACAGTTTAGCGACAGATATCAGTGTGATGATCCAAAAAGAAAAGGCAGAACCAACATTTATCACACAGAACAGAGCTTGTTGGTATTTATGCCCCACAGCTATTTAATTTAGCAAAATAGTAACTTCTGTGTCACAAACATGGACGTATGCTCACAGACTGGCTCAAAGACTTCCGCAAACTATCCCGTTCTACGTTTCTATTGGTCGACATCTTACCACATGACTCAAAGCCGAATGGACGTTTAAATGAAACTTTATTTACACAAAACAACTACGTTAAACAACATTTAAGGAAAAGTCTCAGTAGATTGTAGAAATACTCTGTTACAAGTCTTGTATTGAGAATGTTACTAAAATACTACCAAAAAATACCAAAAACATACCAAAAGTAAAAGTACTATTTTGGTTTATTTAATCAATCTATTATATTATTGGATAAAAGCCTAATTAATGATGCATTAAGGTGTTCAACACTTTAATGTTGCAGCTGGTATAAAGATTATTTTGACCAACTTATACACATTTTGATGTTTTTTAATAATAATAATAATAATAATAATAATAATAATAATAATAATAATAATAATAATAACAACAACAACAACTTGCCATAGTCAAAGTTCATTCGGTAAAGTGTAACTTTATTATCACTGCAAGTCATTAACAGGAGTTGCAAGGTTTCTAACTGTCTTGAGTCTTGGTGCTCCCAGTAATGACGTCATATATGGGTTCTTTTCTTCTGGTTACATCACATAAAGAAGAGGTCCACCAGATACCAGATTGTGAAAAATCCCCTGACCTGGCCCCAAGGTGGTGATTCTTGTTTTACGCCTTCCTACAGAATATGGTCAAATTAAGACTGTTGTTCACGATGTGACATGCAAGTGTGCAAATGAATTATTAGAAATAATTTAGATAAGATGAATTAAAGAAAGGCTAAATAGACTTCTGTTCTATTTACCACTGCTGCAGGAGTGTAGTAAACAGTCTGGTCCTTTACAGATCTCAGTATCGCAGTGGAAATATACCTGTGGGAAAACATCATGTTGTTAAACAGAAACAGAAGATAAACATATGTATTTTATTTCTCTTACATACCAGTTTTTGAGATGTTTGAGGCTTCACAAAAGAGAACATGCTGAACACAAATCGTTTGTGATGGGAGGGATATGTCACTTCCTTACTGGCGACAACGGGCAATACAACAGTTCTGTGGCTATCACCAGTGAAAGGACAGCTGGGTTGGTGGCAAAGATGAGCATCAGTTGATAATCTACCAAATAAATCCAAGTGTTTTTAGTGCGTATTCACCCTTTAACAAGGAGATTCCATCTTTGTTGGTCATGTGGGTCTTGAGTTGGTGTGGCCCAGCAGTCCCCCAGACGCAGCACCAAGTCCTTGTGCTCATGTTTGAGAATATATATCTCCACATACACAGACTGGCCAAGCTCCATCATTGTTTGACGGTCACGAGAAGAATAAAAAGACGTGTATGAGGAATCTGCAAATTAAAGATTAAAAAGATAAAAGAAAAAATATATAGATCTTTAAAATAAAACTGATTAACTCTTTTAGAACGTGGTTTCAGTGCTTTTTAAACATGTGCACCGAACCATATAAAAAATGTCAGAGAGAAATGGAAAATAAATCATAGGCAGCCTTGACCTTTGGCAAACCTCATTTCAGTCCTTAGCACTCCTTCGCTCTTCAGAGTCGAGTATTTTTCTTGCTGAACTTCAAAGCTCAGCGGACTCCGTTGGGCCAGTGCAAAGCTACAATGCACAGTAAGACTGAAAAGTAGGAAACTGAAATGACTGTCTAGTACCTTCATAAAAAGAAGACAAAGGGAACATTTTCTGTTTCAAATTCAATGATGTCCAACTGGCATGTCTCTCAAGTCAGATGCATATATATATATATATATATTCATTCTCATTCATTCTCTCTCTCTCCACTAAATAGGACAACAGTATAGTAATGTGTGTGTGTGTATATATATATATATATATATATATATATATATATATATATATATATACACACACACACATTACTATACTGTTGTCCAAATTATAATCAACATCTACTTTAATATTTGCCTTATCCATTTTAAAATAGCTTCCTGCCTCCATCATTATCTGGAGCTATTTGTCAGTTGCTCACACATTTATTTTTAGTAATAGCCAATTCTCTTTCAGGACTTCCCCTAAGACACTAAAAGATATTACAACTTCTGTAGCACGAGAAGAGGTGCAATATTTATAATAAGTGATGTTCAATACATGTGCTCTGCAAACTAGAACCAAGTGTGAAACAAGGGAAGCTTCTATTTAGTCTTACTAAAAAGGAGTGTCACGAAATATTGTGCCTTTCTGCAGATGTCTCCCCTCAATGTTGATCCAGTAGGTTATTATTCCATCTACGATCTGCAAGACATAAACCTGGTTCTATAAAAAAAAAAAGACCAGACCCACCAAAAGAGTTGTGTTTTTTTTGTTTGTTTGTTTTTGTTTTTTTGGTTTATATTTACCACAGACTGAGTGCCACAGTCAGTGAATGTAAATCTGAAAGTGACAGCATCACTGGAAGTTGTTTTGGGTTTACAGTTGTGACTTTGACTGGAAGGGATCCGAACCTCATCCAGGTTCAGAGTTGGGACCACGGCATTCTGGAGGATGGTGATGTTGAATCCATCCTTGTTGCAGAAAGGCTTCATCAATTCTGGTGGATAATCCTTTTTGTGTGTCTCTTAATAAAACACACTGGGAATTAATGGCCAACACAATCCTAAAACACAAACTGCCAATTAAATGTTATTATATTTAACTGTATGCTTTTAATTACTACCTTTTGTTTCTGTTTCACAGACGAGAAAAACTGTTTTAACAATTTCAGCATTGCCCTTGTCTGCTGGTGCGACAATGACAACAGTCAAACTTGTGAAATATTTCTAATAAACAAAAAAAATAAATAAATAAAATGTCAATATGAAAAAAGATAATTGCATTGTCTATGTAAAATAAGCAGATTTACAAGCTCAAGGCACACTCCAGCTTACTTGTCTTCTCACAAAACATCCATTGGCAGCAACTGTTAAAATTATAAAGGCGTCAGTTTCTCCGAAGAAGTAGTGGCACTGTTTTGCTATCGCAACTGCTTGGTAATATCTGCCATGTTCATCTGTGTAAAAGTGGACACAAACAAGAATGAAACAAATACATCCACCTCATAGCTTCTCAGCACTGAGAAGAAATATTATAAAGTGTGTCCATCTTACCGTGCACATAAACGGTGAAAGGGAGATCTGCAAATTGCACCTTTGATATGTAAACAGACATGAAGCCGCTGTGGCAAATCGTTGTATTGTTATTCACAGGGTTATAAACCACGTTGGCTTCAAATGTCAATAGAAGCAGTGATAAAGAAATAAATGTGACCAAAACAACGTCTGCACTGTAGGTCTTCATGTTTGGTTGCTGAAGCCTAGTGTGACAAGTGAAGCAGCTGATGCTCATGTGGAATGATTGCACAACTCTAATGAGAGTAAAAGCAATTCAGCAACTCAAAGTGACAAACAGGTGTAAGTCCCATGCTGTCAGTAATGTCACGCCGCAGCGTTCTGTGCTCAGGATTACCATCTTTTCTAGATTTTACATGTATTGGTTTCCTTTTACAGTTAAAACACTCATAAGTGACCCACAAACTCCTCCAGCTGTCTGTAGCAGGCCTCTAATTTCCTAAACAACCAGTGAGGAAACATATGACATCAAGCTGAACAGTCAGGTTTCAAGTCAAACTTAAAATATATGTTAAAGTATAGACTTCTGTTGTTAGAAATTAGATTCACATAAACACTCCATAGTCTCACACCTGTTTTATTTTACATTACAACTTAACATGATTTTTTTATGGGTGAATATAGGTCCATAAATTCCATTTTGAATTGTAAAACACTGTGTGCACAGCCATTTTGCACGTTAAACCATGTTGATAGTACATACAGTACAAGACAGCACAATGATACAATGAAAAAAAGTCACATCAAATGTGATTTAATTTTGTGTAAAATGAACAAACATTTGCAATAATTGTTAGAAGATACTGATAGTGGAAGGCTTTCAGCAGCAGTTTGATCTCTGGCCTTCGTTCTCTACAGTCGATTCAGCTGTTCTGTGCTCCTGTTGTAAATGGGGTTTTGGTATTCACAATCTGAGAGGGAAACAAGTAGAAGAAGAAGTGGGAGAGCAGTTCAGTGCACAGCATTTTTTCATCCAGAACGTGCTCACTGACGGTCAGCACTCACTTTCTTTTGCTTTCGTTTTCCCAGCACCTGTAACGCAAAAAAAAGTCAGTGAAAAGCTCAGCATTTATTTATTCTCACCAGCACAGAAATTACACATGGCAAAACAAATACAAACAAATACCTGTGTGACGATTCTCTGCCTGAGTTGACTTTGCTTGCTGTTGTTGCTTGTTGAGTTCATGCTGGTTAGCTGTACAATAAAAGAAACCAGTGAAATCCCTGACAACATTGAAATAATGTAAAATAATGGGAGAAGTGCTTATATTACCGTAGTAATGTCGACTGATACTTGTTTGTCGTAATCTGTTTATGAGTTCTTGAGAAATGAGAGTTGTCCGAGTTATTTCAGTTTAATTTCACATTGACTAATAACAACCCACACTACATCTATTTATTACCTACCTCTATGAAATCTTTGTTTTGTTTTCTGACTTCCTGCCCTTTCAAAGTTAAACTGATTCAAGTTGGGATAAATCCCACTGGTGCTTTGTGTGGGTTGAGTCTGGTCCATGTGATGCTGAGCTCCACGTACATTAGAGTGATTGGTTGGGTTGTCGAGGTAGTTGGCTGGATTGTGGACTTCATTCTCTAATATTTAAAAAAATATATATACAGGTTTAAGCAAAAAAACTGTGAAACAGACTTTAGATTTTTAACAATGTGAATGGATAAGACAAAAGGATCAGCAGCAGAAGAAGATGTGAACGCACCATAGATGTCTGCTTCTGCATAGGAAAAGGACACACAATATGGAGAGTAACACTGGTCATTAGCAGTCAAAAAAAAAGTATCAAGCCAGAATTAGAATTAAACAAAATATTAATTTGACTCGTCCTTGTACCAGTATGCCGATTAGTGTGTTATGTAACTACCTTGCTGCAGTTCTCGTATCGGTGGTAAGCTTATTTCTTGAGGTGGAGCACTGGCACCAGCAGTTTGACCTTTTTCAAAACAAGTTGAATTTTGGCACGCTTGACAAGTTGAAAAGTTTATTTGCTACACATTTTGGCTGTGTACTTTGTTATGTACATTTCCATCGAATTGTACATGTTAATATGCAATTTAGTCTAACTTAAAACACATGTAGCCATTCATAATAAAATCCATTTCACAAATTATTTGAATTACTACAGAGTTATCCCTGGCACATTCATACTGTTTTTTTAGTAGTTAAAGAATAACATGCGAAAGATTCAATCTCAACCGACATGCACTTTAACTCAAAGGCACTGGTTTCATTATAACCTTATGCAATCCTTTCACAAACTTGTGCAAATCACCATATCCTTGAAGCAAGTCACAAATCTGTACTGTATATTCCGGTGCACAATAGTAAAAATACCAATCTACAGTCTACAATAAAGGAGTGTTATATAAATAATAAATTGTAAAATAATTTCTTACCCTCATTATTTGCACCTGCAGGCTTGTTTGTGTTGCTGCGTTTTATGTAACAGAAAATCCCTGAGATAAAAAAAGACAAAACAACGTCTTCGCACTTTTCTTATACAAACACAATGAATGGACTGAGAGTGTCATGTTGGGCAGGTACTCACAGGAGCAGGCACTCAGCAAGGTGACTGCAGCCAGGCCAGCACAGATGTAAATCAGTAGCCACATGTCTTTGCTCTGTGTCTCTGCATGATAAGTTGTGGTTTTACACAGATGTATTTTTACAGGAAACTCTAGCTCATTCACTTGTCTGCTCTCATGTGTTTGGTCTACAAGGCTTGTGACCATGGGAAAAGAAGAGGCTACAAGCCTCTGCAATAAAACATTAAAACTCTTAAGCAGAAACACACTCACCTGCAGCCAGCTCCACTTGCAGACAAGCGCCTTCCTGAGTACAACGATAGCACCCTAGATCAGAGTTGTCGAGCATGTCAATGCTGATTGAGAAGTTTCCTTTTAAACCCTGGTTTGGAAAGGCTTTCACCCGGCCACTTCTAGGGTCCAGGAACTTAATGCGCCCTTTAGTTGAGAGATTGACTAGCTTCATCTCAGGTGTATGGACCCATGAAACCCATTCGGGGCTGCTGTTCGTTAACATGCATGGAAGAAGCGTAGATGACCCAAGAGGAGCGACAAGTTTCTGCACCTCACAAAAGTCCAGATCCTCACAGAAGTTCTCATTGTACTGCTCATCTTACCGGTAAGAAACACAAGATAAAGTTGAGGTCACTTAACTCGTGCTCACATGAACTTTTTTACTGTAGATTTGCACTCTTCAAAAAATTGATAAAACATGACTGGATAAAAATTATATATGTTAATTAAACTGAAATAGCTGTAAATGTTAAAACCTTAAAAACATTAGGAGGTTTTTAGATACACTAAGCTATCATTGAAACTGGACACATTTAAATGAAACATAAAACGTTTGAATTAAGCAAAACATTAAATTAAATGCTATATTATAGAAGATTACAAAATCTGTGTACAACACTGTAAATTTATTATCAACAGATTTCCAAAGTCTGTTTGAAAGATTCAAACATTTCACTATCTGAATTCAAACTTGAAGAAGACAATTTACATTTACATATAACAATTTTAAATAAAGAACTTACTTTTTGAGTAAGATACACATATGAAGCACAAGGTGAAAGGGAGGAACCACCTGTCAGCGTTCATACTTATCACTTTGAAGAGTGTGAAGAGCGTTGTGGTAATGGTGCATCTTAAGCCGCCTAAGCATCATGGGACAAAACCACAAGATCAGAACAGCTCTTAATGTTATTTACAGAAATGCTCTACAGCTGTTCCTGATTCATATGAACAGAAACCAAATGTTTGACACAGCTGTACAGTGAAACATTAAATTTAAATGAATCAATTATTTGACACTTGTTACTTTAAATTTTATCCAGTGAACGTGCAGAATGAATGCTGTTGAAGGTCTGATATGATATGTGACGTCTGGACCACTTCCTGTTGAAACTTTCTGGTGCTTGGCTGGGTCTTTTAATGAAACAAGTTAGCAAGCTAAATAGAGAAAATGATTTTATAAATTACTTGCATGTGTAAACTGGCAGACCTGTTCACTTTTTTATTCAAATGACAATTTTCATCCAAATACAGTATCTAATTCAAACAAAATGTAGATTAAATTCAAATATTCATGCTTTAATCAAACACACACACATTTACATTCTGTGTAATATTAGTTAATATTTATAATAACTATACTTGATTTTAGCCTGGGGACGAGTTGTCTTTTATGTCTCACCCGTGATGTGCAGTAATCAAAGTGGAGTAGCCAACCTCCCTACTCGAAGCGCATTGCATCTTCTGGGCGAGCCATTTGGCCACTTTGATGGCAACAGCTGTTCTGGGCTGGTTGATGCCAATAAAGCCTTTTTTTAGTGAAGGGCAGGTGAAGCCTTTTGAAGCTCTAATGCTTTTCTCTTGCATTTGTTCTAAAAAACATTCAAAGCTTCGAGTCTTCAGTCTAACCAAGAACACTGACATCTGGTGGAGAACTGAAGCCATAGTAACCTCTGAAGAGCGAGACTGAAGCACTGACACAGTTTTAAGTTCCATAACAACATGGGAGCAAGTTCAAAAAGGACCGTGTGGTCCTTTTAACTTGCTGATGATTTTGTTCTAAAGCCTTTACAAAAAACAAAACCAGAGATCCTTCCTGCTGCAAGATATTGGCTTATCAGTCATTTGGGGACTTGGGAAAACTTACTCACAAAAGTAAGGCTACAAAGGTTTTGTCCTTCACAGTTTTTTTGTGAGAGATAATCACCAATCAACTCTTCAACAGTCACCAAATCTCTTTCTCCTCACAACTTAACATTGTTAAGTGATAATGATGCATGAGGAATATCATTATGAACATAATGAATTTCATAGACAATGACAGAAAAAAATAACGGTTAAGAGACATTAAGTGACAAAGAAGAAAATTATTAAGTTAAGTTACCTTAACGCATTATAGCAGAAAACTGCTATAAATAAATGTAAATGTAAATGTAATGTTTTCTGTGAAGTTTTGTAAGCAAAACTGCTGCAGAGGGGTGAATTGGATCCATTCTAATACATGTGCATTAACCTCACAGAGGCCAGGTATATTATTTAGTATTTCTCCTCTCAGCTTCATTTCAAAATTCATTTCTGTGATGCAATACCTTCACGCCTCACCTTGACCAGAAAAACCAGTAATGTTCCAGGTTAGTCACGTTTTAGCTATAGATGGTTTCAGCAAAAACCACAGCTTTGTTTTATGTGCGACATATAATAAAATGTCAAATATAATTTTAGATAACTTCTTAATTTTAGTTTTACACCTATAGGTCCATCACATGAAATGTGCGACATGATTTCCCCTGTGGGAAAGCAGCAGTAGCCACAGAGAAAACACCCGGGGCCACACATGAGTGCCCACACACTAAACCCCTGCAAGTGCACTACTCAGACATATATGCACCCACCTACGTCCAGACCACTTCCTGTTTAACTTTGTTGGTGCTTGCTTGAAACAAGAGGTTGCCATGAAACAGGTTGGCTAAATAAATAGGGAAGAATACTATAACACCTGTTTTAGGTTATTTTTTGTTCAGCAAAGGTCCAAACTGTCCAGGTCAGTCTGTTAGTTTGTCACAAATAACTGCTCTTTAGCAGTAGACTTCACTAAAACTCACCTGCAACGACAAAAGTTTTGAGTTGACTCTAATAGCTTACCGTTGTGTAAGCTAGCAGACTTTTTTTTTTAATTATAATGTTCATCCAACGTCAAACTTACTTGAGTGTATTCACTTTGAGTGTATTTTCCATCATACACTGTCTTGTATTGTTTCAACTGTTTTTTTTTAATGCTACTCTAAATTGTACTACTACTACTACTGTTCTGCATTATTTTATTATGGCTATTTTTATTTTTAATCTATGGAACAGCATAAATGGGGATGATCTGCACCAACCAGAAGCATTGGTTTGATTTTGTGGAACTCCTCTAGTGGAATATCTCTAACACGTTGGTATCGACGTTGGAGTGTATCGGCATAGGTTTGATATTTCCTCTGCTTATAGGAAGCTGAGGAAACAGAGGTTCAATTCAATTTTGTCTTAACCTTTTAGTAGATAGTGCGCAGGACTAGGGATTCTGCCACCCTATTCCTGTCATGGGTCTACCTATCTGCGCTCCATGTTGTTGGCTCCTCCTCCTTGCTCCTGCACACTGATTGGCCAGCCACTTCACATGTGCTTCCTTTCTGCCTATTTAAGCAGGTCTGTCTGCTGGCTACCCTTGCCAGATAGTCTCACACCTTATTGTGAATACTCACTATCCAGCATTTCTCTGTTTTCATCTACCTGTTGCCGAATCTGCCTGACCTGACCCTGACGCTGCCTGCTCCTTGAGTTACGTGAGTCTTGCTCGCCTGTTCTGACCCCTTCCTGGTTTTCCCCCCTTCTACTCTGTTTCGGCTTGGACCTCCCTGTGTTTTGACCTGGACTGTTCTCGGTTGTGGTTTTTGGATTTTCCTTCTGTTGGCTTGCTGTGTATGACCCGGATTGCTTACGGTTTTGGATTTTGGACTCTTTTGGGTTGGTTTCTGTGTATGACCTGGACTGTGTGTTGACCTCAGCTGCTCTGCCCTAGCCCCTGGTGAACTGTGTATGATCTGGACTGCCCCTGGACACCTGATTTCTGGTCTGCCCTTGCGACTCTGGTGTTGTGCCACTGCTGACGTTATTCTCTCGCCAGTTTCTCTCTGCAGCCTCTGCAGCGCCACGTGCTCTCCCGCCGTCCGCCATCTTGGAGGTCGCACCGGAAGTGGTCCGCCATCTTGGAGGTCGCACCGGAAGTTGGCCGCCATCTTGGGGGTTGCACCACAAACGCTCCCCGCTTGCCCTGCCAGGCCACACTGCCCCTGGGCGTCTGCTACCACACCGTCCAACCGCATTTGTGAGTATAAGTCTCACGATTCAGCAAGTCTCAAGCAAGCCCCTGGCTAACTCTGTCTCCCCTCATAGACTGCCGACCCAGCGCTGTTCCCACCGGCGACGGCCTTGTCGGACCCCCGTATCTGCCATCCCCTTGCACTGCATTGTTAATAAAGCCTTTCTATTTCATATATTTGTTTTGAGTCTCTTCTCTGGCTATGGAGTCTGCCCCCAGATTTGTGACAGAACTATCTGGCCACAAGACGGACTCCGCCAGAGACCAGGCCTGGAAGGGACAGGTAGAGGGCGCCCTAGCCGACATTGGAACCCGTCTAGAGACCCTATCCACCGCTATTCAGGGTTTGGGCGAGAATTATCGCACACTTGCGTCCCGTGAGGCACAGGCACCCTCGGCTCCTGCACCAGCTTTCTCTCCCTTGTCTCTGCCTCGGGAGATAGCACTGAGCAAACCGCCCCCTTACAATGGTGACCCGGAGAACTGTAGACCCTTCCTCACCCAATGCGACATCTATTTCAGTTTTCAACCATCGGTTTTCATTTCAGAACAAGCCAAGGTGGGGTTTGTGATTTCTTTGCTTACAGGACCTGCCAGGGCCTGGGCAACAGCCGAGTGGAGCAGAGCATCAGCCTGCTGCTCCTCCTTCAAGAGCTTCTCTGAGGAATTGACCAAGATCTTTGACCCAACCAAACCAGATAAAGAGGCTGCCATCAAATTATCCGAGATCAAGCAGGGCTCCAGGTCAGTGGCGGAATACTCTATTGAATTCAGAACCCTTGCAGCATTATGCGATTGGAATGACTCTGCCCTGTTTACTATGTTCTACAAAGGATTAACCGAAAAAGTAAAGGATGAGTTGGCGGCTCGGGAGCTCCCTGAACGGTTAGATGGTTTGGTAGATCTGGCCATACGCATTGACCGTAGGATCAGTGAGCGAGTACGGGAGCGCCTGCAGACCCATCCTCTTCCTCATCGTTCATACTCTCATGCTGCCGTCTCCCGTAGTCCAGTCCCTGTCTCCTCCTCTCCCTCATCTGAGCTTGCCACACCAGAACCGATGCAGGTGGGGCGGACCCGGCTCAGTGTGGCAGAGCGACAACGACGCATGCAGAATAATCTGTGTCTCTACTGCGGGGGTTCCTCACATCGTGTTGCCTCTTGCCCAGTAAAAGCCAGGGCTCAGCAGCCGGCCGGGGGGCGCTGCTGAGCCGCACCCTGAACCATTCCTCCGGGGCCCGTCCACTCACCAAGGTCCAGCTGGGAGTTCCAGGTCGGCTCCTTAGCATCCCAGCCTTCATTGATTCAGGAGCAGACTCCGAATTCATGGACCAGCAGCTGGCTACGAACCTGGGCCTGCAGCTCCATCCCCTTCCTCGGCCTATACAGGTAAAGGCTCTTGACGGTCACATTATGCACCCTTGTTCCACTCTCACAGATTCTGTTCAACTGACCATAGACAATCACCACGAGAACATTTCTTTTCATGTTATTCACTCTCCAGACCTACCTTTAGTTTTAGGTGCCACATGGTTGAAACATCATAACCCCCATGTGGATTGGACATCGGGCAGGATTCTAGGTTGGAGTCCTACCTGTTCCACTACCTGTCTCCAAGCAGCGCAGTCCGGGTCATGGCCATCAGAGCAGGTGGAGGAATTCCCCGATCTCTCTGCCGTCCCGGCCGTATATTTGGACCTCAAGGAGGTGTTCAATAAGGTCAAAGCCACCTCGCTTCCACCACATCGACCTTATGATTGTGCTATTGACCTTCTTCCAGGCACTGCACCTCCCAGAGGACGCCTGTTTTCTCTCTCTGGTCCTGAACGTCTTGCCATGCAGAAATACCTGGATGAGGCACTGGCGGCGGGACTGATCCGACCATCGTCCTCCCCAGCGGGAGCGGGATTCTTCTTTGTAGGGAAGAAAGACGGAGGCCTCCGCCCCTGCATCGATTTCAGAGGTTTGAATGACATCACCATTAAAAACCGCTACCCCCTGCCCCTCATTTCCTCTGCTTTTGAGCTCTTGCAGGATGCAACCATTTTCACAAAGCTTGATCTTCGCAACGCATATCACCTGGTCAGAATGAGGGAGGGGGACGAATGGAAAACCGCCTTCAACACTCCGTCTGGACACTACGAATATCTGGTCATGCCATTCGGACTCACCAACGCCCCCGCCGTGTTCCAAAACCTGGTTAATGATGTTTTGGGAGACATGTTGAATAGGTTTGTGTTTGTTTACCTAGATGACATTCTTATCTTCTCCAAGACGGAAACAGAGCATGTGGAACACGTGCGGCAGGTATTGCAACGTCTGTTACAGAATTACCTATATGTCAAAGCCGAGAAATGTCAGTTCCATGCCCAGACTGTCTCCTTCTTAGGATTTGTCGTGCCTCCAGGACAGATTCGTATGGACCCAGCTAAAATACAGGCAGTAGAGGATTGGCCTGTTCCTGAGTCCCGCAAGGCCCTCCAACGGTTTCTGGGATTTGCTAACTTCTACAGAAAGTTTATCCGCAATTACAGCCAGATCGCCAGCCCTCTCCATGCCCTGACCTCCGTCAAGACCCGGTTTTCCTGGACTCCAGAAGCCCAACAAGCTTTCGACCTCCTGAAGGTCCGATTCTCGTCAGCTCCTATCCTGGTCCTCCCTGATCCGGACCGCCAATTCGTGGTGGAGGTTGACGCCTCGGACCAGGGAGTGGGAGCAGTGCTTTCACAGAGGTCCAAAGATGATAGTAAAATGCACCCTTGTGCTTTCTTTTCCAGACGCATGACCCCAGCCGAGCGCAATTACAGTATCGGAGACCGGGAGCTCCTTGCCATAAAATTGGCACTGGAGGAATGGCGCCACTGGTTAGAAGGCACTGATCAGCCATTCCTCGTTTGGACAGATCATAAGAACTTGGAATACCTGCGGACTGCCAAACGACTCAATGCTCGGCAAGCCAGGTGGGCCCTGTTCTTTAATAGGTTCAACTTCTCCCTTTCATACCTTCCAGGAAACCGCAACGTCAAGGCTGATGCACTTTCACGCCAGTTCGAACCCCCGGACAGCCCGGACCCACCAGATTTCATTCTCCCACCTGTCTCCCGCCTTGGTATCACACTCATAGACATCGAAAAAGAGGTACTGGGTTCACATGCACCATCACCATGTGCTTGTCCACCTGGTAAACTGTATGTCCCTGACAACCTGCGTTCAAGGGTCCTGGACTGGTGCCATTCCTCCCATCTGTTCTGTCATCCCGGGGCAGCCCGTACCCTCTTCGTGGTCCGACGTCGGTTCTGGTGGCCTACTCTAGCAGCGGATGTCAGGACTTTCATCTCAGCCTGCTCTGTCTGCGCTAGAGCCAAACCGTCTCACCAAGCCCCTGCAGGCCATCTTCATCCACTCTCCATCCCCAAGCGGCCCTGGTCACATATCTCAGTGGATTTCGTTACGGGACTTCCTCTTTCCCAGGGCATGACCACCATCCTGACCGTCGTGGACCGCTTCTCTAAGATGGTCCACTTCATTTCATTACCCAAACTCCCATCAGCCAAGGAGACGGCAGACCTGCTTCTCCATCATGTTTTCCGCATCCACGGGTTACCCCGGGACATCGTGTCAGATAGGGGTCCCCAGTTCACTGCTCATTTCTGGACGGAATTCTGTCGCCTCCTTGGCATCTCGGTCAGTCTCTCATCCGGGTTTCATCCTCAGTCCAACGGGCAGACAGAGCGTCTTAACCAAGAGCTGGAGACTGGCCTACGCCTTCTGTGCTCCCGGGATCCGACATCTTGGTCGTCGAAGGTGGTTTGGGTGGAGTATGCCCATAACTCACTGCCTTCTTCAGCTACTGGGTTGACGCCGTTTCAGGTGGTATATGGTTACCAACCACCCCTGTTTGAGGTCCAGGAGAAGGAGTCGGCTGTCCCATCTGCACAAGCGTCTGTTCGACGTTGTCACCTGGCCTGGAGGAGGGCCCGTGCAGCGCTTGTCCAAACTGTCCGCACCTATGAGACACGGGCCAATCGACGACGTCGGCCTGCTCCTCCTTACAGAGTTGGTCAGCGGGTGTGGCTTTCCTCCTCCGACATTCCATTGCGAGTGGACAATCGCAAACTGGCTCCCAGGTTCATTGGACCTTTTCCCATCACCAAGGTGATCAACCCGGTGGCAGTCCGTCTGCGCCTCCCCAGACCACTTCGCATCCACCCAACCTTTCATGTTTCCCGGTTGAAGCCAGAAGTTGTGAGTGACCTCGTGCCCGCCTCCGGGCCCCCTCCTCCCGCCCGGCTCATTGCTGGTGGCCCTGCCTTCACGGTGCGGCGCCTCGTCCGTTCCCGCCGCCGGGGTCGGGGTCTGCAGTACTTGGTGGACTGGGAAGGCTACGGTCCTGAGGAGCGCTCCTGGGTTCCTTCCCGCTTCGTTCTGGATCCTGACCTCATTGCGCAGTTTCATCGTACCCACCCTGACCAGCCTGGTGGGCCGCCGTGAGTCGGCCCTGGCGGGGGGGGTACTGTCATGGGTCTACCTATCTGCCCTCCATGTTGTTGGCTCCTCCTCCTTGCTCCTGCACACTGATTGGCCAGCCACTTCACATGTGCTTCCTTTCTGCCTATTTAAGCAGGTCTGTCTGCTGGCTACCCTTGCCAGATAGTCTCACACCTTATTGTGAATACTCACTATCCAGCATTTCTCTGTTTTCATCTACCTGTTGCCGAATCTGCCTGACCTGACCCTGACGCTGCCTGCTCCTTGAGTTACGTGAGTCTTGCTCGCCTGTTCTGACCCCTTCCTGGTTTTCCCCCCTTCTACTCTGTTTCGGCTTGGACCTCCCTGTGTTTTGACCTGGACTGTTCTCGGTTGTGGTTTTTGGATTTTCCTTCTGTTGGCTTGCTGTGTATGACCCGGATTGCTTACGGTTTTGGATTTTGGACTCTTTTGGGTTGGTTTCTGTGTATGACCTGGACTGTGTGTTGACCTCAGCTGCTCTGCCCTAGCCCCTGGTGAACTGTGTATGATCTGGACTGCCCCTGGACACCTGATTTCTGGTCTGCCCTTGCGACTCTGGTGTTGTGCCACTGCTGACGTTATTCTCTCGCCAGTTTCTCTCTGCAGCCTCTGCAGCGCCACGTGCTCTCCCGCCGTCCGCCATCTTGGAGGTCGCACCGGAAGTGGTCCGCCATCTTGGAGGTCGCACCGGAAGTTGGCCGCCATCTTGGGGGTTGCACCACAAACGCTCCCCGCTTGCCCTGCCAGGCCACACTGCCCCTGGGCGTCTGCTACCACACCGTCCAACCGCATTTGTGAGTATAAGTCTCACGATTCAGCAAGTCTCAAGCAAGCCCCTGGCTAACTCTGTCTCCCCTCATAGACTGCCGACCCAGCGCTGTTCCCACCGGCGACGGCCTTGTCGGACCCCCGTATCTGCCATCCCCTTGCACTGCATTGTTAATAAAGCCTTTCTATTTCATATATTTGTTTTGAGTCTCTTCTCTGGCTATGGAGTCTGCCCCCAGATTTGTGACAATTCCGGCCTAGGTTTTTGTAGCAGAGTACAGGAGCATGGTTCTCTCAGAGCCATCACCCAAGATGGCATGTCTCCAAAGCCCTTCATGATAACTCTAAATCACTTTCACTTCGAGAAGAACAGAATTGAAGCCACTGAATCTGCTGAGGTAAAAAAAATCAAGGTCTGCAAATATTCACACCATAGAGAACTCCCAAATGTCTTGCAATATGGACACCCTTTCCGCAGATCACACTTGGACGAGCAATGAGACTGCCCACATCTCCAAAAGTGACAATTATCTGATATCCACTTTCTTTTTTCCTCCACATCAAACTGCTGGAACTCAGAGCATTAACTGAGGTGATGAGCATATGCCGAGGCTGATGGGCTGCATTTACATTACAACACTTACCACATACAAGTGACTTATTTAACAAATAAAGCATAAATGATTCATTCACAACGTTCATTTTCACAGCCATAGTTAATGGCATATTCACAAAATTCTTAATGTTGCTTTATATATGATCGAAATAGCAATACAGTGAAAAGAGACATTATGTCACCAGTCTAGTCTCAGTGAGGCCAAACAAGTCAACACGCAACGTGTCAGCCACCACAACATTACATACATCATAGCAATCCAAAATAAAGCAAACAATAACGCACAACTCAAAATTAAAGTAAAGTAATAATAAATAAACCTACAATAACTCAGACAGCATTCAAGCAACACAGGGGAAAGGCCATGCACAAACAAGTCTGAGGAATTGATCTAATTAATAATGATCTACAGGTGACTGTGCAGGTGACAGAGGGAGTGAAATGTGATAATTTTCTTAATCATTTAAACATTAATGTAAACTGGTGAACAAACGTTAGTATGATACAAAACGATTTAACAATTCAAAGTATCATCATCACAAAGTAAATATCAAAAAGACTTAATGACCTGTCACCGCAGAAGAGTACTTTTATACTGTTCTAAATATGATGATGATATGGAACTTGAATGATCAAGTAGTATTATACATTAAGTAGAGACGAGGCGCCCTCTAGTGACAAGTACATCTCCTCTGCCATGATTTCCACTTTTACAAGGTTATAATTTCTCATTCACTCACATTTACCTAAATAAAGGGGTCAAGAAACATATTTTATCATGGATTACATTACATTAATACATTTATTCAGAACTACAGTCAGTTAGCAGTGTATTTGTTAAAGTAAGTGATGGTAAGCCAAGGTTCAACAGTCCTGCAATAAATCCTCCTTTATGAAGGGGATCATGTTCAGTTGTTTCAGATGTTCAGCTTTTTTAGCTGTATGATCTTGTGTCAATATAACAGAATAATTCAGTATCATTAGTTTTAGGCTGGTGCACCTATTACATAATAAACTGCCAACTGAGTGTAGCTGATAACAGAATACATTAACAAACATATTTAAACCGTTCTATATAAACATTTTATGTAGTGGTGGTGTAGTGTAGAGAGATTGCAGACTGCAGATGCACACACTGCTACAATGATTCATGCTAAACAAGTTGGATACAGAAGACTCATCTTTGTCAGTGTCCTTGTTCTGACCCTCTTCCATCACATGACTGGTGGACGTATAGATGAACCTTTAAACAGTATTTATCCCAAAATGACCTAGATGACTGCGAATCTTTACAGATGACCCTAAATATACAGACACCATAGGGCCATCATATACCACCACATAAGATGAGTACTTCTGCCCTGACTAGGGAACCATGTCAGGATGTACAAAGAACCAACACTAATTTTACAAAAAGGAAAGTTATTACAAAAAGGAAAGTAATTTTTTGACCCAGACTAGTATTTGATAAAATAAAATGATGAAACTTGAATTATATTAGAAAGTAGTCGGTAATGTAAAAAGTGACTTGTGTCAGCTCTGCTAATTTCAAAGCTTCATGGAGCTACTGGTAGCTAAACAATGGCTGACAGCAGTTGGGATTACACTAACATTTTTAGAAAGTGTTACAATCATCTCTGCAATGACAACTAAAACATTTTCTTAACCCTGCTGTTTTTTCAACATGCCAAGACAGTAGATAAGTAAAGTGAGCTTTTACATGTCTGTGTAAAGAAGAAAGCTTAATGTGGCAATGCTTCCATGCATGGGACATAACCAAGTCAGATCTAAAGATGCATGATAAGATTCCTTTGTATTTTTATTTTGAGACATATTTAAAGCAAGCACAGCCAGCCACAGAAAAAAAGTGAAGAAGGGACAACATGCTATTTCTGTTTCAGTTCCATCCATTGAATATACTGCATTAATTAATCATTAATATTAAAAAACAAAGAAACAAAAATCAATAAATGACAGTCCATTCAAATGCCACACCCGTCCAATTGGGAGTTCTATGAGTGTCCACCTCCAGTGGTTTAGTGCAGCACTGTCATGAATAACACCAGCACACATAAATGCAATTGTGCCAATTAAAGGATAAAGATGTTTGGAAAAATATATGTAATGAGTGACTGGACACAACATAAAATAAATTAAAATAAAATAAAATTCTAAGGTTTGTACCTTAGGTGAAAAGGAGGAAATGACAACACAACAATTGGTTAAACGGTTTATTTTAAGAGGCTCAGGTGAGTAAAAACTGAGAAAAGGAGACAAACTGAAAGGTGAGTCTAGAGCAGAGGATTATTGGAAACGTAGTTCTGAAGGTGAGTATTACACAGAGGAGTGGGTGAGCATGTGGGCAGGAAGTCGAACAGAGTAAAGGGGTCCAAAACAGGGTCATATCCAATACACACAGTCAGAGTCCACAGATTCAAAGAGAATTCAAAAGGGCAGAAAACAGTTTGGATCAGGAGAGTGTCAGATTACAGATTTACAAATGCCAGGTCTGCAATGACCAGAAGAGAAGATCAGGTTGGTAACTGGTTTTTAGGTTTCGGGTAATGACTTTCAGACAAGGTGGCACAATCTTGACAGGATAATGTTGTCTAGATGCATTTTGTCTGGTTGCAGGGTAAATTCTAATCTGGTAATCAACCTACTCAGAGTCTGTGTGTCTTATGAGATAGCTGTAGAATCAATAGCCTGTTTGACAGAGTTCCCTTTCCCTCTAAATGTGAAACATTTTATTCATAAGCAATAAAACTTCCCTATCCTTAAATTAGGACACTCAGGACATTAGTTTCTAGATTACAACCAGTGGTCTAGGTCTAATGCTGGCTACGCTTTACCTACATGTTGTGGATAATGGCACCTGCTCCACAGATGTGCACGGTAGACCAGTAGACCCCTCCAAGGTTTTGGTTACTCATTGGAGTTAAACATTTGTACCACTGGCAAGTGGGGTGCATGTGGGAGAGGGAGACTTTGAAGTGTGTTAGTCAAACTGGTCAGCAGCATTTTTTTTCTGTGAGTTTTTTTCTTGTTACTTTGTTACTTACATTACACGCTATGTATGGAGAAGTTCAGGGACAATGGAAATGGAAATGGGAGAGAGGCACAAGCCTAATAGTGGAGACGAAATAAACATGCTGTCCAAGTGTTGTGCCAATAAGTGTTTGTCTGAGAGAAAACTGATTACCGAGCGCGCACAGCCAGTTGAAGACGCACCGCCCAGTGTATCTACAGCCACAGCTGCTTATGTTGGCATCAAACCTTCATCAAGTGCAAAACTGTACACTAGTAATAGTGATGGCATGTGAATGTGAAGGGTTGAGGAAATTATAAAGCTATCTCTGACTTATGTATTTCATAATTCTTTAAATATAACCCATAAGAATAAACTATAAACAAACCCCTGTGGCTGTTGGACACTTTTTGGCAATGTGAATATTTTTATAGGATCGGTGCCTCATAGGATCTTTGATTTAAAAAAGAGTTAAAGGCGCCACCCATGCTTTCGTTGTGGCTAGTTATCTCTGAAGTGTCATGAGATTTTCATCACAGGTCAACTGTGTCTTATTTCATTATACTGATGAACTTGAATTCACCTTCCGGAGCTCTGATCAGTGAACGCGTGCTCAGGCAAATCTCACAATGATAAAAACCTTAACCTTAAAATTCATAAACAAGAATAAACACAAGACACTTAGTCATGACTCCGACCCCAACAAAGAAACTGTCTTTAAATAGTTTACATAGGGTTTCGCTTTGGTCGTGCGCGCTCCCGTGCGGTGCAGCGCTCACACGCTGCAACCGTCAGTGGCTGTAGTGAAACTTTCCACCTATTGTGTGTGTGTGTGAGTGTGTGTGTGTGTGAGTGTGAACCAAAACGGTACCCCTCAGTGTGCACTGACATCAAGCTGCAGGGAAACAGCTGCATCATGGCTGGGAGCTTCTTCAAGGGACGTTTTCTCTCCTTGTTCGACTACAAAACGGAAAAATACATAGTCGCCAAAAACAGGAAAGTTGGACTTTTATACAGATTGACTCAGTTAACTATCCTCGGTTACATTATAGGGTAAGTAAAAAATAATGTCGAGGCTTTTGCAAAGTGTGATTATATTATTACCCGTAAAAGACGTTTTTACTTGAGTTTTATCCACCATTTATCTATTTAAAAACACTTAAACGCAGCAGCATGAACTTCTAATTTTATGTTACTATGTCTCCTACAATCACATTCCTATTTCATGACTTAATAAAGTGAAAGTGCTATGCATTTTCATTGTTAAGTGACATTGCCACCATGCTACAAAACACAATCTCATTTAATGCTACAATTAAAGACAAATGATCACATTTGTTTATATTCCACAACCTGCTTTCCTTTTACACTGCTGTCGCACACATTTGTGATGTAGGTTACAGTTTACACTTGTGGCTTGTTCAGTGCCTGCAGCAAAAGTCAGAGGTGTATTGGAGACACAAACTCAATGCTAGATAATAATAATAAAAGTATTATTACCTGGACACTTCAAGAGAAGAAATAAAAGTCCTAAAGTAGGCTACACTACTCTTCAGAAGTTTGGGATCACTCAGAAATATTATTGTTTTGTTGTTGGAAACACACATGATACACACATGATATTAGTCTGAATAATATAGCAAAAGAACATGATGTTATTGTTATCGTGAATATGAATGTGTTCATCAATGTGTTCATGGAAAAAAAAAACACCTTTAGCAACAATTACTGCCTCAGACCTTATACAATCTAGCCATCAAACCTTCTAGATAAACTGATAAGATTTCACCTCATGCTTCCTGGAGCGTTTCCCACAAGAAGACTTGGCTTAATGGAGTCTTCCTCTGTACCATATGTTCAAGCTGCTCCCACAACAGCTCAATAGGGTTCAGACCCGGAGGCCAGGTCAAACTTGGACAGTAGTGGAAATCACAGGTAGAGGTGACTCACTTATGCAAAGTGAAGCACAGCTGCAGCTAATGGACAGATGGAAGGGTATGGCTACACGTACGCATAATGCAGACAGTATATGTTGTGTGTCAATAAAAATTGACAATTGATCATGCTGTTTGATCCTTAAGGTGTGGAGATGATGAACACAGTATCTTTTTCTAACAAGCTGAAGTCACACGGCATTGCCATCGGTGGATGTACTGATACATCATGTGGATGGATGCAAACGCGTTTTACAAGAATTTGCGTGTCTTGCCCCGGACATTTTCCCAAGCGAACTATGGACGACATCAAGTGGAATAGTATGGTTTCAGTATAGCTTCAGCCTTTCATATGAATCCACATGCTATTGCTACGTTGGAACTTTTATTATATCAATCCCTTGAACAGGGTGACAGATGAAATCCGCTCATGAGCCAAAGTAATTAAAGTATAACCCAAAGACTTCTGCTTCAGTGATGTTACAGGATGCAGGGCGTAATATAGAAAGAGAAACAAGGGAGAGAAGGATGTTCTGGTGATTAGTTATGACACCAAGCGTTTGTGTTATACCACAGTATTTGCATTTCAAAGGATATGAAAACAAAAACATGAAGTACTGAACAAACTGTCGCCAAATGTAACACTGATTTACTACTTACTGATTTAATTAAGGTGAGCAGGAGATGATCCTGATCTATTTGTCCTGCAGCCTGCTAATGCTGCAGAAATGGAAGGAGAAACGTCTACTTAATAGGTCAGTAGTGTACAGTAGGTGGGGGGTAGACTGTGTGGCTCAACGTGTGATACAACATGTCACGCACAGGACACAGGTATAGACACGCAAACACTTGCATCAATCACTCGAAAAGAGTGAAAACAAATCTGTATGTGTTTCTCTGTAAGCTTCCTGCACCACATTCTGTTTCTTGTACCAAATGATCACCTGCTATATTGACAGGAACTGTAACCCTGCACTTTAAAAAGGAAACATTTCAGTTTCTCTGTATGCTATAAAAGTTTTTATTGAAACATAATTTTCAATTTTCAAAAAATGACATTTATCTCAAGAAAAAAAAAAAAAATCTTCTGGCCCAAATACTTAAAGAAAATCAGTCACAAGTGTGTGTGGATTTACGTCTTACGCAGTGTTTCCATTACACTTTACCTTTTAGTCATAAAGCAAACATTTAAAGTTCATATGAGTATATTATATGAGTATAGTGATAACACTATATATATATATACCCCTCTAAACAACAGGCTTTTAACAATTTAAAAGCTGTCATGTCTTTAAAACACATTGGTTGTGTTGGTATTGAGGTAAAGATGTGTTTACCTTAAGAGTTGCTTTCACCCACAGGTGGGTTTTCTTAAGCAAGAAATGCTACCAGGAGACAGACGAGGCAATCCAGAGCTCTGTCATGACTAAACTGAAGGGAGTCTCCGTTACTAACACCTCTGAATCTGGTCTGCTGTTATGGGGACCGGAGGACTATGTCATCCCACCACAGGTGAAATTGTTTACACCACGGCATGTATATCACCAAGACATTGTCAGATCAACTGTACTATCTTTAGATAGCCGAGTTGTTGTCGAAGACTGAGACTGAGTTTAGACATACTGGTGAGTATGCTAAGAAGTCTCTGCTCCTCGTGTTAAATTCATGCTTGAATCTGGATTTTAATTAAATTGCAGTTATATCATGCATCACTGTTCAGCAGCAGGGATGCAAATACAGTCACTGAAGCAAAGCTGATGAGTTAAAGAAGCAGTTTGACATTTTGGGAAATAGGATTAATCGCCATATCCTTTAAAATGCAATGTACACAAGATGATGCACTGCCAGCCGTTTACACTATAATGTTTTTTAACTTGTTCTTATAACTGAAGGGAGTAGGGGGGCCAGTGGTGCTGCAGCATCCCCTGCAGGCTGTCCAGCCCCTACGTACTACTACTCACAAAAGCCATGTCAAAACAAAAATATATATGTTACAAATTCAGTTAATCTCTCTGACATGATTTTATTAGTCATGGATATCCTTACCACTTTACCCATATAGTTATTGAGCTTAGACTGGGGTTGCTACAGGTAAATCTGGAAGATTGTTGTGATTAAGTGATGAAGCCGGTAAAACACAGATAGTGGATATCAGGCAGGTTTAGATCTACATAAGACAAGTTACACAGATAGAACATCATAGCCATTGAGACATTGTAATGGCTGGTATGGTATATACACTGAGGAGGGTGGGTCTATGTGCAGGAGCCTTTGGCAGGAACACATAGAGAACCTTAGGAAGGGAGAACCTGAGGCTGATGAGGAAGACAAAGAGACAGCATAGTGGTCAACATGACACAATGTCATTATAAAGACACACTGACAGTGTTTTCTCCACATACAGGGTGAAGCTGTTTTGTTTATTGTAACCAATTTCATAGAGACACCAAACCAGACGCTGGGATACTGTGCGGAGGTAAGAATATTTTTTATGTTAGTTGAGTTCTATGAAAATCCCTGACTTGATATGATAAAACTATGATATGATAAAACCCAACAGACACATTATGTTCTTGAAGATATTTCACCACATCACTTTCATCCAAAAAGCCTTTATCAGTCCTAGCTGCCCGGTTCGGGCTTTCAGACACTGTGAAGTCGTTGGGATTCCCGGAATCTGCCAGTTTGAAACCGACGAAACCTTTCAGATGAGAGGTGAAACATGTTCCAACAAACTTCAAGCAAGTGAGATCAGTTATTCCTGTGTCTGTAGTGAAAAGTGAAAGTAAGTGGGAGAGGTGTTGCAGCCTTGGTTACAGCATCTGCTTTGGCATTTCCTGTTGAGATAGAGTCAGTGCAGTTAGTGTTTGCTTCACAGTTCACCACAGCAATAGAAGATGATAATGGAATTGTATTTAACAAGGCAGAGACAAGCTTTTGATGAGCTATGGACTTGTTTTAGGATGTAAGGACTCTCTGCGTTTCCACAGGGTTCTGTAGTTATGATTGATCCCAAATGCATATTTACTGTATATATTATTTACCAGTTTGCCTGCTTCTGTAAGAGCTACTCCCTGTCCAGTATCTACTGAGCGAGATGTCAGAGGTGTTATGTGGCCCTCCCTCTTTTGGGTTAGTGAGCAAGCTGGCTGAATGGATGGAGCACATCTGATAATGCATTGTGATGCCTGAGCCACAGTTGAGCTGAAAGATGACAAATCTTTTGGTTATGCAGGATCAAAGCAAAAGCTCGAGGAACCGTGGGTCAAATAAGTCCAATCAACATTATCACCTGGAGCTTGCAAGCAAGCAGGTAGGCTCTCAGTCACAGGTTTTCATTTGGAGGAGAAATATGCCACATGTTGCTGGGTTAAAACAGATTAAACCATGTCATTTTGGAAACACATTATGTGAATGGCGGTTCAGATCTGGGAAGGCCCAGTGTTGGTGCAGTCTGCAGAGCTAGTTTGAATCAGTCCAAGTCACTTTATCATGCGCTCCAAGTTGTTTAACATTCGCGAGAGCTCAGAATAGTTTGGGATCCACTGTCTGCAGTAAGAGGGGATGCCCAGAGACACATTTATTTCAGATGAAGGTCTTGGAAAACCTCTTACTGCTAAAACCTGTTTAGCAGTTATAGCAGGTCATAGGTATGTGATCATAGTGCCAGGCTTGACAAGGCCTACTGACTCCCCATACACAATACATACAGTAACACAGCCACTACGGTATATCACAGATAATGTTTGTATTACCAGTAAAGTTGTTTAGGTAGCTCATTACTGACACTAACAAAGTTCTCTCTCATGCTGTTGTTATTTAGCCATGTTTCCACTTATTCTTACCATCTGACAAGCAGTTGTTATATTGTCACCAAAATGCAGCACTTCATACTTAAGAACACTAGGGAGTTTCTGCTGAAGGGAAGGATGTGCTGCGTAGACACTCTCTCTGCTCAGCACACTGTTTTGAGCTGTCTGACTAACTGTGTTTATTTTACTTTACTTACTTTATTCTCTCTCCTTTGTTTGACGTCTGATCGTCTGGAAACTATTCCACCCTGCCCGTTTCAAAGTTACATTGCAATAGGACAAGTAAGTCAAGTGAGACAAGGGAATGTTGACTCACTCTACTACGAGTATCGCACCGAATCAGGGCAAGATTTAAAATATCAGGTGGAGAAAATATGTCGTGTTTTGTACAAATAAAAAAAAAAAGGTTTAAAAAGTTTAATTTCACACATTTCTTGTAGTAGATAATTACACATGGCAGTGACCCCCTTAAGTCACAGAAAGTAGTATATTATTGTATAGTATAACCTTGCGCTCATTGTTGCTACAAATTAACAAATCACATAACAATAATAACTTTTAACAAAGGCTGATACTTCCCTCTTCTTTCTATACACGTTTTTTTTTTTTTAAATATGTTGGTCATAATTTATCTTAGTTCTATATTTATCTACAAATTCCTGGGGGTTCCCAGTATGTAAACTCAGCCTTTCTTGGTCTCTTGACTCACTCATGCTTGTACCAACACTACACAGTCATCAAACACTGCTTCTGTATACATTTCATCTTTCACCAATTTTAATGGCATCACTTCTGAAAAGCTGCCACACTTGAGTTGCCTTTAGCTGTAATCTAAGATATTCCAGCCAGGAGCGGTGGTGCGTCACCAAACAACAGTTGTTGGATGATACATAACGTGTATTTAAGCAGTGCCCAGCATTGTTTATAAATGATGGCCTGTCCATAAACAACCTGAAACAACACTCTCACTTTCAGATTGATGGTGTTGCTCTAAAACAGAAAGATTTTCTCTTCACATTAAGCCACCATCAATAAATGCTAAAATTTGACTTAAGTTTTTAAGACATTAATGATGAAATAATATTTTTGTTATTATGATATATTAAATTATAAAACTATTATTAAAGTATGACCTGACACTAAGAACTTTTAATATAAGAGTACTTAGAAGACTTTGATTATTTTCTCTTTCACCCCAACAAAATTTTTAATGTGTTTGTCCGTAAGCTTTCATGTGATTGCTGCATCAGGCTTTAATAGCACAAGAATTTCACCCAAGAGGAGATTTTTGTGAAAATAAAAAGGTTCTTTAACCTCTTTCTTTCCCAGAGTCCCAAAGTGTTGAATGGCCAGTGTCAAAAGGATAAGGACTGTGACGAGGGAAAAATGGTGGTGGCTGGTAATGGTAAGAATTTCCTTTATTCAAGTTTCAAGTCTGTTGAATTTTGTGTTCTAAATTTTACTGAAATTAAATAATTTCTCAAATCTTAGTGTAAAGTTGGATGAAGTTGATGTGTTTGTCTTTTTATTATAATTTTTTTTTATTAAGGGATAATGACTGGCCAATGTTTAAAAAAAGATGAAAACTCCAATGGTACCTGTGAAATCTACGCCTGGTGTCCTATTGAAAGAAAATATAAACCACAGTAAGAAACAACAAAGTCACATAGAAATTCTTGCAGATACACATATGTAGTCAGAACCTCTTGCTTTAATTACTGAAATAAGAAACATATGAAATGGTGAAGTGGCAGATAAAAAACAACACTTATTTGAAAAACCTTTGTTTTATGATACTTTAAACAAAAGTAAATCATATAAGACAAATATAAAACAGAAACCGAAACAGGTCAGAGAAATGTAAATCTATGTTATGAACTTCTGTGGACTACACCACGACAAAAGCTTTTTCAGCTTCAGGTCATGGTGTAATTTTTATAAACATTTGAATAACATTCTGTTATACAAAAGTAAAGTGTGTTTATGTTAAACAATGTCTTTCTCATTGTTTCTTTGTTTTTACAGAGAGCCTCTACTGACAAATGCTGAAAACTTCACTATTTACATCAAGAATTTCATCCAATTTCACAAATTTGGATTTTCAAAGTAACTCCTCTTCTTCTGTTCATCGGACATCATAACATGATAGACAGTGATCAGAGCACACTGGGAACTACTATGTGTTTACCATGTGTTTTCAGGTCCAATGTTCTTGAAAAAACTGACAACTCCTACTTAAAGAAATGTCGATATGATGAGGTGCTTCACCCCTACTGCCCCATCTTTCGCCTGGGAGACATCACCAAGCGTGCTGGGTACAACTTCCAGGATATGGCCACATTTGTAAGTACTATGCTTTTCAACTGGAGGTGGTATCAAGGGATGTGCAACTGTACAATCATAATTAAATCTCTTTACCAGGGATATTTGTGGCACTTTTACTAAATAGTTTTTTTTTTTTAATGGTTTTAAAAATTCTGTTTTCCAGGGAGGATCCATTGGCATAATGATACGCTGGGATTGTGACCTTGATAAAAGCTCTTACTGCCACCCACAATACCACTTCACTCGCTTGGATGTCAGTGATTCCAAGAAGACCATCGCATCAGGATTTAACTTCAGGTGAGAGTCTCTGCATTTTCATTGGAGAAAATGATTCAAAATACCATAAAGATTCTTATTATTTTCTATTCTCATATTCCTGTCACATTATTGTCCTTTTCATCGCAGACACACCCGATACTTTAAAAATGCTGCAGGTGAAAGTTATCGATCTCTAATCAAAGTCTATGGTGTTCGGTTTCACATCATGGTCCATGGGAAGGTAGGGAAAATGTGTTTTAAAGGGTAAACGTGAGACTTTGTTTTCTCTGTCAAAGCATTATGATATAATTTAACTGAAACTTACAAATGTTCATGTATAGGAATAGTAAGTATTTTATTATTATAGTATTATTTCTTATAAGTGTTAATTTATCGATGCAGTGCCAACTAATATAAACATAAAACATATAAACATTCTAATAATAAAGAACAAACAAAGAAAACAGGAATAGATTTGTTAGATTTCTGCTGTTGTTTACAGGCTGGGAAGTTCAACATCATCCCAACAGCCATCAGCATTGGTTCAGGACTCGCTTTGATGGGAGCTGTAAGCACTGTTAATTATTTGTCTGTGTGTTTTTGAAAGTTTTTGTTCATTTTACCAAATGTGACTTATCAATAAATAAAACTCCCTTTAACAGGGAGCTTTCTTCTGTGACATGGTCCTCCTCTACCTAATGAAGAATGGCGGCTCGTATCGAGAGAAGAAGTTTGAAAAAGCCGAGATAACACAGGACAACACACAGGAGGATGAAGAGTGTTCTGATTGAATACTGTACTTTAAAGTGCTGCTAAATTAATTAAATCATAAACTTTCATGGGACTGTATATGCCTGGTATGAAATACGACGTACATGCAAAAAGCATCAGGTTTTTCTTGCACACCACAATCTGTCGACACTATGAAATCAACCACTGAAGGCACTAGTGTGGAAGTGTATGAGTTTGCAAGTTATCTTCATTTGGTGGCATTTGCCAGGAGGGGCTGTGGTTTGCCTGATAATTAAAAACTGTGAACAGATATTCCATTGACTATCACTGAAATTCCATTTAAGCCTTTATTTGGTAGTTTTACAGTTGAGTACAAGAAGAACTTTTTCTGTCCTGTTAATGCAGTTTTTTGAGTAATTAAGAGTATTATAAGAATTTTTTATTTTCATTGCAGTTGCTAGCATAGCTAATTTCATTGAGCTAGCATCCTTTCTAAGGACAACAATAGACTGCCGGGTGTCTGATGAAAGTTCTTTATTTCTGGCTATTGGTACCTACTGTAACCAGTAAAACAAACAACTTCTGATTTTCAGATACTAAACTAACCTAAAGAACACCATGCTCCCTTGTTTGTTCCATTAGTACAACTGTTGTCAGCTGTGCAAAGGTTTTAGCCTTATCAAATGGTTAACTTGAATTGGCAGCTATGCCAGGAGATTGATGCAGAGAACTGATAATTACTAATAATAGGCCTTTGTGTAAAAATCTATATAATTCTTTAAAAAATATCTGATTAATTAAAATGTTTGTGAAATTAATACGTTTGTTTGGGAATTGCATGTAAATGTGTTTTCTTTGGAAAAAAAGAAATTTGCAAGTGATCCCAAACTTATGAGCAGTCCTTTTTTTAATTTGCAGGCTGTCAAGGATCAAGTGGGACAATTTATTCTTACCATCCTGTGTCTTATTTTTTAATTTACAACTGTTTAGTTACTCAATTTGCAATAACAGTCTGTATTAAAATCTGGTCCTAGTTAAAGTAATTAATAATTTCAACCACAGACTTGTTGACTAAATACTTTTACTTTCTATTCTTTGACTTCTTTGAAGTCATATCTAGTGCCTTTCCATTAAGACTAAAAAGGAGCTCACACAAGTTTTTTTTCCCCACATTTGCATAAATCCTAATTTGAACTGATCCATTATCAAGAAGTAACAGAGTAGTCTGTTCACGTGCAACTGAAACTGTTGTCTAAGCCATAGATTTAGATGTTTAAAACCAGAGCACATAGATACACAAAACTTAAAAAAAAAACATTTAAAATGAGGCTTTTATTCCCATATGTTTTATTCCTAATTACACTGTATGCTGCTTGTTATGCAATGACTAACGTACAAATGGAATATACCTCATGCATGATTTGCTCATTAGGTGCCAAGTTTCATCCTACGTATTTGCTCTACGAGTTATTTATAAAAGTTTGTTCAGTCAGGTTCCAGAATAAAAATGTATATGTTAATCAGCAGTGAAGAGAGTGTTGCCTTTAACCTGTGTTCAAATAAATATTTTTTTAAGAAACACAATATTGTGACTGAATGTATCATTATTTTATTTTATTATAATTACAGTAACACACAAGAATTTTTGTATTGTGGAAAAAGTTTCTGAACTTGCTTATTAGGACCTACTGTAATTACATGATATGTTAATATACCATATACAAGCCTCAGAATGTCCACCTGTGGGAAGTAGTAGGAAGATGGCTGGGTGACAGCACAGTTTTTAAGCCACAATTTTTCATTAAAAACGAAAAATGCCAAAAATTACACACACACAAAAAAAAAACATTGCCATGTTTGTGAAGTCACTGTTACAGTTCGTATATTCCCCCAGCACATTTTCAAATGACTCACAGTGACAACAATAAAAGCACTTTGGCACCAGAGGGAACTAAAACACAAAATCTAAAACTCTGCAGGATACATGTAATGTGTTTACAGTGGTGAATGTAATTTTACCTGAGTAATTTATGCTACTGCTATTTCTACTTCTACAACATACAATTTCTAAAATTTATTTTGTAACTTTGGTTGCTTTTTACTAGTTGTAGATTCATATAATACACATATAATGGACTTTTCTATGTTTCGAGTATCCCAAATCTTCTACTTCTTCCACCACTGCTTGGAAATGTTTAGAAACATACGTTGCCAAGTCAGTAAATTAAGAAAATAATTTGTTACAGTCTCCACATGGATGTTCTTATGTCTTCATAAATCTACAGCTGTTTCCCTTAATTATTGCATGGCTGTAAACTAGTTGATGTGAGACAGAGAAAATGGTCTTGCATGTCTTCACGGTTACCAACAGAGGTCACTAAAGGCCAACATCGTGCTCTAGTCACCTCCAGAAACATTTCACAACAGTAAGAATCTGCACAGACTGCTGGAGAGTGTCTGGATGTCAATAGTTTCTTATTAAAGCTTCTTATAATTTACCAAGATAACTCCTGGGACATAGTGTGAAAAGGTGTTTGTGTTATGTATCTGTTTGGATCATTTAAGTATTGATTTACGTAATTACATTTACAGTACTTCAGACTGAACATTGGGGGTTAGCTTATTTTCGGTGTTTGTATGTGCCCTGACAATTGTCACAAGTGCTTCAGACCTTTATCTGTGATCCGTAGGAGAGCCTGTTTTTCTTATGTGAAGCATTATTACGTCTTTATTGAGTTAAAGCTTTTATTTCAGGGAGATACACACCATTTTCATAATTTTGGCTCTGTACATCACAGCAATTAATTGAAATTTAACAATCAGGAGACGGTTAATGTGAAGACAGTCAGCTTTAATTTAAGGTAGGATGGAGTGTGTACATCCGGTTTTACTCATGAACACACAATTTTAGTGGCTCATGAATATGCATTGACTGCCTCATGTCAGGAGCGTATAGTCATGAGCCGATGTTGCGTCTCTTCACTGCTGATACTCTGCCAGGACTTTACTGTAGCTGTCTTCACTTCCTGCTTTTTATCTTACCATGGAATGCAGCTCAACTGGATTCAGGTTATATGACTGACCTGGCAATTGAAGAACATTAAGCATTAAACAGTTTGACTGTTTTCACGATTTCTTGAGTTGCTTTCCCACATGGTCAGTCCCCAAACAGTTTTGATGCATTTGGCTGAATGTGAGCTGATAACCTTAATCCTCAACACTTCAATATTTATTCTGTTGCATTTATCGGGAGTGACATAAATAAATTAAACAAAACCAGTTTCATTGGCACCCATTCATGCCCACACAACAACAACACCTCCACTATACTTCTAAGAGGATGTGGTATGTTTCCAATTGTGAGCAGTCCCTTCTTCAAACTATTTTCTTCCTACTTATCTAATGCTAGTGTAGGGTGGAAAATAATTCTTGTCATCTATCATTTGTATCGTTTGTTTTTTCTAGTTCCTGAGATCACCAGTGCACGTGTCCAAGTATTTACAGTAGGAGCCAACAAATATGTAGGTCTGTGAACACAAAATGTCTCTTTAATAAAATCTATCAGCTGTGTGTGTGTGTGTGTGTGGCCTATGTCACAGATACCCCCACCAACTTTTGTGTTTAATGCTTATTAGAATATGTTAGTGGGTTAACATGTAAATTAATGGTGCAGATGGTAAATAAATAGCACTGTCACTGTGAGTATATTAGCATACAGAGTTGTATAAACTCTGTTTTATTTAGCAGTTCTGCACACTAAACGTTAAAGAATTTAAGATAAACTTAAACTTAAAATAAACTCATCCATGCTAAATTCATTTGTAGAATCTTAAGACTAACAGACAGCTACAGTTCACAGCAGAGGGTTAAAAGCAGGTTCAGCCAACAGTCTGTTAGCTTCAGTTTCATCTTTCATCTTCATCTGGGACAATAGAGCTGATAAAAAATTCCAGCCTTTACTGGAATACCATACACAAGGAAGTACACAACTTAATTGACATGTGGAATGAGGTGTGTGTGTGTGTGTGTGTGTTGCTTGGCTTATAAAAGAGCCAGCTACCAAGCTTTTCCACATACCATCTGACAACATGAAGGTCCTGCTTCTTACGCTGCTGCTCGTGCTGCTGTGTAGCACTCAAGGTAAGGGAACATTAGCTTGTATTATATATATATATATTATACAATTTCATAAAGGGTAAACTGTGTTTTGTTTTTTTTTCAATAGAAAAAAAAAGATTTAATTTGCTGGATTGAAAGCTGTTGATTTACATACAGCAATATTGACGTTGCCTTTATAACTGAATTGATTTTGTTTTGGTGTTTTGATTTTTTTTGTCTCATCAGTGCTCACGCTCAGATGCTACGTCTGTACTAGTGAGGACGACAACATCTGTAAGACAGAGGCAGACTGCGCGGCGACAGCCCAGTACTGCAAGACCTACCAAAAAGGTATATACCGTACCAATCATCTGCATTCACGTTGTCTTCTTTTAGATCAAAGTTTTAGTTTTAATATACACCTTACATAAATTACAGTGACACGGAAATGGTTGAGTTTGAACTTATTGTTTGCATATTTGCACATTTGTTTTGCAGAACTCACTTTTACTCGAACTTGTGAGGACTTTTGTGCTGAAGATCACTTCACAAAATGTTGCCAAGAGGACCTGTGCTAGACCGCAGACACCACTTAGCACTCACTTTCTTTCACTGTTAACCTGAATAGTATAGAAAATGAATTTAATATATTCAACATGATGATTTATCTATAACTATATGTGTATTCACTGATTGGGATTGAAATCAACACATTCCTACAAAGTTTCGCTTAGCTTTTTCAGCCCTCTTGAAAAAGCACATTCACACATGCACGCACGCACGCAAACACACCACACACACACACACACACACACACACACACACACACACACACACACACACACACACACACACACACACACACATAAACACTTAATCCCTTCCCGATTTCACTTAGTGGGTCACTGCAACAGTCTACTCTTACTGCTATGTGGGTCACTGTCTGCTACTACATTATAAAGCTGGACTCCTTGTACGGAGTCATCTGTTTCATACTGTTGAATGGAAAATGAATAAATCTTTTAATTGACCTAATCATTTTGTTTCAGCAGCCTTTTGTTACATGTAAGGAAAGAAAAATGTTCACAGACTATTACCCAAACATGCCAAATGTAGCCAACATGTTGTCTGTATTGGCTTGTCTGATGATCACTGACTTAAAAGGTTTTTGACCATTAGTGTAGAAGTAGAATATAGTTTTGATGAGTGGTCACCTTGTTGGTTTTATCTTGTCGTCTAGCAGCTAAAAACAAATATCATGCTAGTCCACTTAACACAGGTTCATCTGTATTGCACATACATAAGCAACATGGCATCATGTTACAGCAAAGGATGATGAGCATGAGACTGCCAGCCTCTAGCTGTGAAGTCGGATACATAGATCACAGATTTCAAATATACAAAATAGAGGAAACATGCCTACACACAGTGACTGTGTTTGCAATAAAATGATTAATCAATTATTATTATCAATAATTCAAAGCTCAAAGCTTACAGTGAGCTCACATTTTGTTTGTCTTATTACTTTTGTCTTTACAGTTTATTAATAAATACATATAATAAACATTGACAAAGATCAGATCAAATTTTATGACAAATTAATGCTGAAAACCATGAAATTCCAAAAGGTTCATATACTTTTTCTTGCCACTGTATTTGTGTTGATTTTGGGCGTGACAGTCAGCACTATAATAGATAGTCCTTTAGATACTTGAGCACTATAAACAGGTTGTTCCAGGTCATTGAACATTTTCTTGTGTCCTTTGTTAAACAGAAATTAAAGAACTAATTGAACTACACTTTCACGTGAGACCTTTCGGCCCTCTCTTTCAGCACAAAAGTACTTAATCACAGTGAGTAATTTAATAATTTAGACGATTAAGCGCACATGTGACATCCACACCTGTAGCTGGCTGTGACATGTAGTTTGGCAGCATTCTCTTGTTTTCGGAGAAATAGTTGCTGTGTGACACTCCCAAGTACTGAACACTCCTGAAAGGACCTGTGAATACTTGGTATCTGTACAAAGTTAGTAGGCAACATACGTCTTAAAACACTTTGGAGCATGCTTTGTAGCTAAGAATAGTATGTAATTAAATTTTAATACGGATGAAGTAGCTATAATATGCTGAGTAATAGGTCAATTTTTATGAGACTCAAATATAAGTTTTTTTTTATTCATCTATTCGTTCATTTGTGAATCTACAATATTACAATACCAATTAACATTAGAATACAATGAAATGTTTAAAGTAAATAAACAGGATGAATTCAAAATGCTTCTCAACAGCATTCATCAGTTGCCTCATAGCGAATCAGTGTCTGTCACGTCAGCAAGAAAATATGGGTCATAAGGGTTAAGCTCTTCAGCTGTTTCTTCTCTGCGTTTGAGCAGTTCAGACATCAGAGGGGGAATATTGGCAGATTAATAGAGCACAACCTTCACACTTCATGTGCTACAGCTAAATACATACAGTATATTGTGCACAGAAGTGATCCAAAAAACAGAAAATCACCGCATGGAAAAACAGGTGGATTGCCACACACGAAGAACTTTCCAGCATTTAAAGGGAATTTACATTTCTGAAGTAGCTGCACAAAGCCACACTCACAGCATGTGGAAAAATACTACATACATCTGCTGCCCACACAGGAAAGAGCTGTGACAGTGTGACAATTAGCATGCCACATGATAGGTGTGCTGTTTTTCTCTAAATGTCGAGTGCGAGGGACCATGGCTGCTGTTAAATTAAGCTTCAGTCAAATTGTATGTGTCTCGGTTGTCTTTTAAACCAGTCCTTTAGCAGACCTGTACCTTTCCTGTATTTTGTGTTATGTTTAAAACTTGAGAAAATAAAAATCTGAATGGTGCATGCATCAGGGGAACAAAGTACCCATACTCCAATATTGATATGATGTTGACATAGTTATACACTAGTAGTGCACTACTACTAGGGAACATTTATAGTTGCTGAGCACCTTTTCACTTGGCTAGCTGCCTTAGCTTATAAAAAGCAGTAGAGATTGCTGGGGATCGATTGAGCTGAATCAAACCTTTTTTGGTGGTTACAAAAACAGTGTATTGGGCCAAAAACAATAATTCAATTAACTTTTCGAATTTTTCTTTCAGATTTTCTCCACTAGCTTGTGATCCTTGGGAGTGGTACTACCTCTGGGCTGAGATCCACAAACTACTGTTTAGTAGTAAAATGTACGATATCGAAAATCAGATACCATAGAGATTTCATAGGATACATAATGATTTAAATCACATAATAATAATTCATCAGCAAAGGATATAAAACAAGCATGGCTGCCCAACAAAGATTGCCTGACAAAATAAATAAATAAATAAATAAATAAATCACAACAAAGACTCAATCTGTTGCTCCACCTATGGTGGGTTTGTTGTCAAGAGTGAATTCTGCTTTAGCTGCTAGAGTAATGGTGGTCCATCTATTGGATTAGAGGAGGGATTTCACTGTGGTATTAATCTGAGAAGACAGCAGGCGACCCGAGCTGGGCTCACACTGAGCTGTTGTGTCTCTCTGTCACTCAGCTCGCTGTCTCACCTTCATCAGACGCAACAACGCGAACAGGAGACCTCTCAGCCACCATGAACCTTTTCTGCTTTTCACTGGTAAGACACAAAGTTTATTTTCTGCATCTACTTGCAAGAAGTACATGAGGGAGACGTTATCAAATGAGAGCTTGTGAACAAGGAATAGCTGCATTAAAGCATTTGTAAATCATAACCTGCAGTGTAAGTGATTAATCATTCAGTAAATACTGTGTGTTCATCATTTTGTGTCAACCTCTTATTAAGCGTCACACAATTAGAGAGTCAGTAACTATAATAAGATAATTACTGTTATATTCCTATTGGCTTGCAGGTTATTAAAAAATGAACCCACTGCGTGTTGATCATTAGAAATATATTTTATTTATATATAATATTGACATCTCATTTAAAAAAATACTCTTAACTCATCTGTTTTGTTGGTCTTTAAATGGGTTTATGTTGATCGTGTACTACAAGAGAAGAACACTGCACAACAGTAAGGTTATTGTGTACTTTAATGTTGTTGACGTGATACTGTGACCTGTGTCAGTAGAGGAAGAACAAAGAGAGTAGTGATATGTGTGCGGACGAATAAAGACAAAAATGGCAGGCGCACACACGCATGTACACAACACATACACACACATATGGTCACTCAGATGCTGCTGCAGCTGTCATGCTGCACGTGGAGACAGGGACGTGTATGCAGAAACGTGCTTGTTGGACAGATGTCGTGGATGCTGACCAACAACCATAACTAACAGTAAACAGAAGCTTGAGCAGTGATTACAGAGTATCTTCTCCTATTTTTTCTCATCACGTGTACAATGACATGTTGTGCACAGGCTCATTCAGAGATACTATTGTAGTTATCTGGAACACATATTTGTCATTTGTTGCACTAATTACAGAAAATAACAAAAACGCACAAACACGGATGGGTGTGATAAACACATACACATTCTAAGATGATTGTACGTAACTACCTCAAAGTGGCACATAGTGCAACAATTAAAAAGTGTGTCTGCAGGGCCTGCCCATCCCAGGAATTTGACCCTGACAGAAAAAATAAGCATGACTTGGTGTTTATTACTCTAATTAGGCTGCTGTGTTTTGGCTGATGTGGTTTTCTGGCTTTATATGTGGAGGAGTATTTTTATTTTTACTTTATATATTTATTTATTATTTATAATGAAGGTGCTCTTTCAGCAGTCACCACTGACAGTTCTGTAGATTCTAATGCATCAGTAACTAACATTTATGTTAATGAGTACAGACAGGGCTCTTTTAAATAGCATAGCTGTCGTATAGCTGTTGCTGCATGCAGTCTAAAAACAATTGTACCTACATACTTTTTAATTTAACCTTCTGGAGTCTATATGAGAGTTTAAGCCTGAAAAAAAGCTGATTATATTGAAAGATCTTTGTGAATGAAAGCACTTTTTCTTGTTGTCGCATATGTCCATCTGTCCACTACACAGAAACTATGGATGAGGACAGATACTGGCTCTGTGTCGTATGTTCCTAGAAGAAATCCAAACAAGCCAAACAAATTTTAATCCGCAGTGAGGAATTTCTGTTCTGAGGAATTTCAATCCTTTACTACATCCACGACTGGGGAGCAAATATGAAAGAGCTTTAGTGCAGCATTAACAGTATATCCCTACCATCATATCAAATCCACATAACTTTCTAGTATATGAAGATTTAATGTGCTGCGCATTTCAGGAGCACTGGGATCTAGCAACAACAGTGATTTACACTTTCAATTAATTAGTAAATAAATAAAGCACATGCTTTACAGCAGTGAAAGATACATTCTTTATTCCTAAAATTTGTATGGAAACAACACACCTGTTACATGTTATGTAAATATCTTTACACAGCATGAGGTTTTTGCATAACTGAAATAAAGTGTGTAACCTAAATTGTGCTCATCAGTCTAAATGAAAAAAAAAAAAAAAGGGGGATAATCAATTCACAAATAATGCCTAACAGCTGGTTGTGTGTCCACATGTTGTCAGGAGGGGTCTATGGACAGCCTGTATGAAGCAGTACAGAGCTCCTGTGACGGTCCACCACAGCCCATCCCCAGCCGCTCCTCCAGCCGATCATGCAGCCGTTCCTGCAGCCCAGCGGTCTTGTTGGACGACAACACAAAGTGGCGAGAGTCTGGAAGATCTATATCCATGGTGAGTGTGAGACTTTCAATTTAACACATTTTGTATGTCAAAATTCACATACAGTCAAATTCATATAGGCGCATATTTTCCATAGACATGCATGCAGACACATGCAGATTGTAAATTATGCAATCATAACTGGTCTGCATGGAGCAATCAGGGCTTTTGGACCCTCCCACCTGCCAGCTTGTGCCATGAAATAAAGCTGATTATGAAATAATAAACAAAGCCAGTGGACAGATGCTGCATGCAGACAAAACCGAGATTTAAATTCAAGCTTGTCATGTACATTCAATTTTATAAATGTGTAAAAAAAAGAGTCTTAAATGAGTCTGTTAAAAAATAACTAAAATAAACAAATAAAAACAAAAAAATAAAGCTGTATTTTATCTAAATCAATCTGAACGTGGCAGGCATTTTGACTGTTAAACACTAATCTAACTGTACACACTTTCCTTCAGGAGATGCCTCATGCACATGGAACCAACTCTAATAAAAAGAAAAGAAGGTGAGCTCACCAGAGAATAAGACACACTGTACTTGTTGCACCAAAATAACTCATAAAGTTTCCATACGTTAATCACACCATTTAGACTGTAACATCGTAGTAAAAATATTGCAACCCTGCCAGGCAGACTAACTTGTGTGGGTCTAATTTGTCATCTGCTTTTTGTTTCTTTTATTAGATTTGTGTGTCAAACAGGGAGGAACAGGAAGCATCCCTTTAGACTAATAACATGGCTCGAAAGGCTCATGGTTTATTTTCATGTAGGGTAAATACAGTGAATCCTTCCTGCAGCAGAGGAGCTCTTCAGCAGTGCTCTTCTCCAAATCTTTAGTTCAACTTGACGGTTGATTGACAGCCCATTAGACATCAAAAAGCTATAATACATAAAGCTCCAGTGTAGTGTGTTTAGCAGTGAATTACCGATTGAGAAGCAAGGCCAACAGTCAGGCCAGCAGAAGGCAGATTATAGTTCTGGGCTAGCTGGGCTAAGAGGATTCAAGGACCACCTACTTAGAGTCATCTCAGCACCTTTACTCCCCTAACGTCTTTACTTCAAAAGAAACACTTTTGGCTCTGTTGATATTTGTTTGATATTTGCAACCGGTGACTGTACACATAAAAAGCCAATCACATCAGTGTGATTATGATGCTGTAGAATTTGAATAAAGGGCTTCAAAACATTACTCAGGAGGTATTGAAAGGCAAGCATGTAACATTATCACTATCTTTGTATTAATTTCAGAACACACATATACAAATCTGCATCAGATAATGAGGCACTGGGTAAGTACATTCCATTTTCTTGTGATTAATAATGTGACTTGATAGGACACTCAAGGAGATTACTGAGAAATATGGAAATATGGTAGAACTATTATCCTTGATAATATCCTCCTAGAACTAACATCCTTTGTCTCCATTCACCCCAACTTTTCACTTAAAAACTCCAGTGTTTGTAATTTGCCTCCATTGCAGATAACCCCAGCTGTAATACTGCAATCTGGCAGCCAGCCAAGAGCCGAGAAGATTTAGCCCACATCACCAATAATCACAATGAAGGTAAATAGGAAATAAATAGGTTAAGCTCATCTATATGCCAACATTCATTTAGACTCTCAGCGTGATATCTGAAGATAGAGCAGGGGGTGGGATTCAAGCTCAAACCACCCAAAAATTGTACCCTGTGTCACAGTTGACGACATCTGAACTCTGATAAGCATAAATGAAACCACTTCCTCTGCAGCTACTTTTATGGAATTTATTGTTTCCCTTTGGTTTTTGAACGTTTCCCCAACCTGATGTGATTTGCTGTATATAGTAATATCTGGTGTCCATCTAGAGATGAGAAAGACAAAGCACAGAACTGAAAACAAAGGAGGAAAAGGACCTCGTCATTCTGGGACGAAGAAAAAGGAGAAACCGCCCTCAAGCCAGGTCAGATTTAAAAAGCTTTACTTCTCCCTCTGTTATGTGACACATGTCAAAAAACATTTTACCTCTACACTAAATAAAATTACTGACCATCATACATTGATGTACTACCTGTACCAACCTGAAGTCTGTGCAGCATTGAATTAACCCTTTGCTGCACCAGAAGTAGGAGACTAATGTGATTTAACTCAAATGCTGATTGGGCTTTAATACAGTGCAGATGGTCAGTGACAGTGTTTCTCTCGGTGTAATCTCTGGGCCACATGGCAGAGAGAGATGTGACAACAGGAGGGGGACTCTGTGTGTGTGTGTGTGTTTCTGTGTTTGGGGTAGTTGGGTTTAGAGGCCTCGTGCCAGGTCATCCAGTGTCCATTTTGACTAATGCCCATCACAGTGAGAAGCAAACAAAGCACAGCGTGCCAATACAGGATCAACATCAGCTCCCAGAGTTGCACAACGTGGCTGTGCAGCTAAAAGGGCCAGTGCCCCAAATGGGATTTGATAGAAGATAGTGTGTCTACCTTTTTTTTTAATGCTTTATAGCAACTGAGCATCTGGCTATACTGAATGACAATAGTCTGAGCTAAATGTTAATGTGTGCATGGTAACATGGTTGCAATGTTCAACATTGAGGTGTAATGTTTACTTAAACTGGGCTTGTTAGAGCTAATCATTGCATATTTACACTAAACTCAAAGCTGAGTCTAAACGAAATTCTTATAGTTTTGAAGTTTTTTGGTCACAAACTAAAGTACTCAAGAAAAAAGTTTTATCTTGAGAAAGGATAGTGAGGAAATCACCAAAGCAATTTATCCTGAGGTGTCACAAATTTGTCACATTTCATATCTTTAGCAATTCAATTATTTATAAGGGTTGTGTGTTGTGACTCACCAGAGTGTCCATGTCAACGGAGCGGTGACTGAATCTAAACCACCGGTTAAAAGAAATCAAAAGACTGGAAAGAAACCAGGGGGTAAGAGCGGGAAAGAGGGCTCAAAGAAACATCTCAACTCCACAGGTAAAATGGCTTTCCACACCAGCACTTAGATAGAGATTTTGCTTTATAATGTCCTCAATTGAACTGTCCTGCCTGACCTTTCCAGTATCTATAGGACTCTGTGACCAGACTATGACGTAATTAGACCACTAGTGCTTACAGTAGCAGAAAAGGTTTGTGCCGTAGTTCTCAAAATGTAGCAACCCTGGTTTGTGACTTCTCTGCTCTGATAAAACCTGAATTTTACTTCTGCTTTAAGTGTTGCAACACCTTCAGCGTAGGTGTTTGTGCTGTCCTTATGGTGTATGTCCACAGAAAGCGGCTTCATAGCTAACAAGTAGATGTTCAAACTACACATAAGGGTTACAAAAGCAAAGGGGTTATCACAAGTACTCTGGTCTGTCAGGCCATCTTCACATTTCCCCTTAGTCCTCTTGCTGCGGTCCTTCCACATTCTTCTCTTTGTTTTTGTGATTGGTCTGTTGTCAAGTAAATGCTTAAGGAGATTAAATTGTATTACTCCACATGACTGCATTAGTGTGCTAAGCGGTTTTGTGGTGCTGTTACACCAATCAGTGGAAAGAGCTTTTGCAGAAAAATGAATCACTCCTGACATTGCAATAATGGATGTTGAGGTTTCAGCAACACTTTATTTAGGCTGTTTCCAGTTGTAAATGAAGAAACCAGCCATCTCCTAAAGTTTGCAAGTGTAACATTTCGTGTAATTTTGTTTCACTCTTCTTTCTTAGTGCACTCTCCATCCAGTGCTGTAAGCCCATCAATGGGACCACGTTATCTGGACGTGCCATACAGATCAGACAGGAGGCCCTACCTTGGCAAGTCGTCCACCCTCCCCGCCCAAGAGAACACAACGCCTGGCCGCTGCACAGACATGGTCAGCCTACCTGGTGGAGCAACACCCACCCATACCCACCACCAGCGCTGGAGCAACCCAGGTGACAGCAGTCCCGCATGGGGGACTATTCAGCACACCTGTCGCAGGCCGCTCACTGAGTATCACCTCTTCTCCCGTGACTTTCCCACACCTAATGGGAAGGAGTGGGATGGCAGACAGCAGCAGGAAACAGTCCAGGATGACAGCTTGAAACGTGACTGTAAACCCCAAATTCTCCCAAAGGTGCCGCGATCTATCACTGATGTGGATCTGTTGGAACCAAATGTGAGTTTTATTCCTCGTGGTTATGATTTCACAAACTATTAGTTAGTCCAGGGAAAAGGCACCAGCTATGCACGCTCTCTCTTTCAGCATTTTACAGTTTCTCGCTTTGCATTGTGCACGCTTGATCTCTTTATCTCTCACTATCTCTATCTGCAGTGTTGCAGTGTGGTCACTATGCTATTTTTGGCACATGCCCTTTTAAACATTTTCTTTGTTCTTGTTTGCTGTATTTCACAAATTCACACCTACTTGACATAATTGCAGCACTGTTATTTGTCCTTGTTATGTGCCATAAATGCATACAAAGTTTAAAATCATGCAGATCTTTCATAACTACATTTCTTTTCAGCACCTAATTCCTTCTTCATGTCTCTACAAACTTTGCTGAGCTTTAGCAGAGGGACAGTATTGGTGCAAAAAAGATAAATTCCTAATTTGTTTAATTTAGCAAAATTTTAAATCTTTGTATAGAAACAGACAATGGGAATGAGTCTCATCCTGGACAGTATGGACATCCTATCCTATCCTATCCTATCCTATCCTATCCTATCCTATCCTATCCTAAGGATCTACCCTTTGGATAGTTGTGGTATCATTATTTAACCCTGCAAACTCCACAGATTCCTTGGCAGGTACACAAAATGAATGATGCTGGATGTTTGTATTAACCTGAGACTCTCCCACTTGAAATTTTCAGTCAGTATGTGTATTCAGTACAGCAAGTTATATTGTCTGTCAAGACTATTACAACATGATAGTGCACATTGAACTTAAGCCTGAGTGCCTTTGTACGTACTTGATATGTCTCAAAGCATTAGAACCTCACCGAATACGTACAGAGGGCACTATGTGTGACACATATTAGTTGTCTAACCTTATTATGATTACAGAGAAAACTGTCTAAGATGAAAATAGTGTACAAGTATATAGATTAAAGTACCCACTGATCTAAGCTTAGTGTCATTTAAATGAAAACAAAGCCTCTTAAGAGACTAGCCAGAGATGATGTTTGGTTCATATTCTCTTCATACACCCTCTTCAGTGGAGAGATGGCTGTGATGACATGAAATGAATACATTCTGTATACCGTAAGATAGTTCATGTTTGCAACTGATAGATATTTCATTCTGGACTCCTCAGATGAACACCCACCTCTCTGGGAGCCTCTGAAGTAATAGATTCAAAACCTTAATCTGGATTGACAGGAGTTTTCATCTGATTGCGGGATTAAGCTATGGTTTTGTCTGTAAAGTTCTTTTTTCTAGCACTAACTGACTGAATGCTTTGCACCATGTAAACAAAGGAGCGACCCCCCACATCTCCACTTGAGAGCCATGTCTGACAGCAGTGCAGCATCCTGTACCTCGCACTCTCAAAATCACTTTTAGGTCCCAAGTGGCTTTTTAATGATTGTCTTCTTTTAACAACAAGAAGACTCTACAGGAGAATTAGTAAGACACATTCACTTCCATTTTGAGAGCAGAGAAGAACAGGAAAGTGTTTCAACACAACAAAGTTGCCACTTTCTGCTCTTCCTCTGTCATAAATGAGCACTTCCTCAAAAGTTCTTACCCCACATGAAGAAATTAAGGCATAGAAGTATTTACTCTGCCATCATTTACCATAACTAAGTTCCCTATTGCTATTGAAGGGAATTTTTGAGGGATAAAGAGCTTAGTATTGATTCAAATCAAATATTTTTATATTTCTGCAAATTCTCTTTCTATATGAGCCATGAAATCTGAAATAAAATTGTTGTAAGTTTTGAAACATGCTGTTTCTATTGTGACACTGCAGCCAAACTCTGAGCTCAAGAACCAACGTAATGTAATTCAGTAGCACACATTACATAAGCTCATCCTCATCTCATCTGTTACCACAATTATAAAACCTAAATGTAGTCGTTCCTGGAAGTGACTCTTTGGTGAGGAGACCACAAAATGCACACTTAAGCATTTAAGCATTTTCCCTTTCAATGCGACACTGCAACAAGAGACACACAATCTTGCCTCACATCCTGTCACATCCTGTGTGTTGTAAGGAAGTGGGCCAGCCAGCCCATCAGACAGCCCTGCTACTGTGTTAGTTAACACTTCATTGTCACAAGAGAAGGTTAAAGAATAAAGAAGGCCAAGGACTGACATTTGACAATAATTTCAAAAGAGCAGAAAATGTTACAGAGGGCAGCATCTAATGTGTCAGACAAAGCAAGAAGCAACAAACCAAAGGTAGGTGAAAATCTAAACAGGAACCAAATTGTAACATTGTGGAGAAATTAACTATGCTGAACATAAGTCAACATAACATTTAGTATTTTTAAATTGTGTAAGGATAAACTTTATTGTATATTCACAAACTATAGCTGACATGCTATAAGGTAATTTTTTTGTCCAAACATGTACAACAAAATGCATTTCCGACTTAGTTTTTTATTCTCTAAAATAACCATTTAAACAGCAACACAAATGCTAAAATGACCGAGGCTGAAACCACTTTCTGGTGCTGCTCTTTGTGGAAAGTAGAGTAAAGGGTGGGTCTTTCAGTCAGAGCAGCCGACGCTGCATTAAATCAATCCACAGATGGCTGTCTAGGAGTATTCAGCTCATATTTAACCAGGATTTCCAGGGATTATTCATTTATATAATTATTTTTGGTGTTCTGTGGTGGAGATGGTGGGGGTTTGGAGAGATTATAATGACTTTTAGTTTTATGAAAAAATTTGTATGTGTGCGTGCATGTGTGTGTGTGTGTGTGTGTGTGTGTGTGTAGAGCAACTTGGAGAACATGCCACCAGGATTATAAGGACACAAATTATTTAGAGTTTTGAATAGTGGCGAGTTTACCAGCTCACTAGTGACAAATAGTGTTTTCGCTGCCTCTGAACTGCTTCATGATGTAAAATACACCCCTAAATGTTCTACATAAACTGTCAATTTGAAACAATCCAAATCTTTGGTGTATATACGTACAAACATGCCATGTAGGTGCTTTCAGTCTGATTTGTGCAAGTTACATGTAGTTATGAGAAAGAAGTTTCCATATTTCCATTTTGCTTATGCCACACATTTATAAAGTATATGTATATTCAGCTGCATACACAGGAAATCCACTTGAGTCATGAAGTGAGGATTCATCAGATTTAGATGTCAGCTGTGATAAAGACTAAGAATGTCTAGTCTGCTGCACCATCAAACCGTACTATTTGCTTTTGGGGGGGACCATGCCTCGGTTGGTAGGGGTGTGTGTTACGACTCCCAGTTCCCACAACTCTTGGCCACATGTCAAAGTGTCCCTTAACAAGACAATGACCCCTGAACCCTTAGTGCCTAAAATGCAGTTACCTGTTCAGAAAGCATTGACAAAGTATCAATAATTATTATGACACCGTTTGTCTTTTACCCTTCCTTGCAGCGTTCCACAAGCTTTGGCAGGTTTGAGGGTCTCAGACATCACTCATCACAAGCCAAACCAGAAGAAAATGGGACAGCCATGGTTTGTAGATTTGTTTGTTTTAATAGACTATCAAAACTCACACTAGTTAATGGTTGATTTGAGTGTAAAGTCATTGGACAGAAATATTTGCATTTAGTATTTGCCTCTTGTTAGGGAGCTAAATATATGGCTGTACGCAAAGCAAGTGATGCATTCCACTGTACTGTATGTACTAAACAATCGCTTTTGTGCACAGCTCACAGAAGAATGCGAAAGTTCAGACTCAAACAAGTCAGCTGGACTGGGGAAGAAGATGAAGGCAATTTCGCTGACCATGCGCAGAAAAATGGGCAAAAAACATGCCAAGTCTTTGTCTGAGGAAGCTGTGAGTCACTGGAAAACACACACACACACACATAAATGCCTACAATCTCCTAGCAATATACATTATTCACTCATTCTCATGCACAGATTACTACTTCAAGTAAATCAATCAAACATTTGTTTACACTAAGTCAAAAAACCCCTTCATATCGCCAATGCTCGGCAAACTTCCGGACTCATTGCTAACCTGAGCTTCTCAAGAACAATATCAATGTCATCTCTTATAAACCCACATCCTCAAATATGACGCTGTTGCTGACAATATTCAAACGACTTGTTTTGTGTTTTACTGTAACACCGATAGAAAGATAAAATAAAACGTGTGAGTTTGTAATTTTCACGACCTACATCTTCACCTGAAACTCTCTGTTTTAGTTTACTTGTTGTCTTTTACTTTCATGCACATTGGATTTACATGTTATTCATGGCTGATCTTCGATGATGAGGTTTGTCTTACAATTCATCCTTTTTTTCTCTCAGGCTGATGACACAGACAAAGAACCAGAGGCAGAGACAGAAAGTAGCCCTGCAGCTGAGAAAACCACTGCAAAGACCTGCAACTCCTTAGAAAGTCTATATAGTGGTCAAAGTGCCTCAAGTAAGTATCTGCACATACTCTATGTACTGCATAACTTGAACAAGGTGTACTAGGTAGTTTTAGACCACACAGTTAATAAAGGTGTGATATTTGATTCGTGGAACATATTTAAAAATAGTAAATCGGCTGATTTGAATGCAGTAACCAGTAATAATAACCAGAATAATGTAATCACACTGTGTTGTGTTTGTGGGTTCAGGTGGTGTGACCAGTGAGTCCAATGGTTCTGGTCAGAGAGACAGTCTGAGGCTGGAGGAGGACGTCTCTTACCAGGGACAGTTCTGTGGCAGAGCTCGTGTCCACACAGACTTTGTTCCCAGCCCATATGACACAGATTCTCTCAAACTCAAGGTAAGAGTGGAAACAACATGGCCAAGGTCCATAGTATAGTAGAAATTAATCTTGTTATCTAACTTATAAATCCAACTATAAAACTTAAGACAAAAGTGACACTTTCCAGAAAACACGTCTGACTAAAAGCTGAAATGTACAAATCAACAGCTCCGTTATATTTTTTGGTTCAGGTGGGTGACATCATCAACATCATCAGTAAGCCTCCGATGGGCATCTGGACAGGCATGCTGAACAACAAAGTGGGCAACTTCAAGTTCATCTATGTAGACATTTTGGTGGAGAAAGAGGAAGAAGAGGAAGGGCCCAAGATCCGACAACAGAAACTCTGCAAAAGACCTCGACCTAAAACATTGTTGGAGTTACTTGAGCGCCTCAATCTCAAGGTGAGGATGACAGTTCATGTTTAGACTGTGATGCGCAGGCTCTGAAGCTAAAAGTCTTATCAAATATATCAGCAAGCAAACTGTGTGGCGGAAAAAAAAGAACTTGCATATGTGAAAAGACTGTGCTGCAAATTCATGGTAACACTTTTGAATTTCAGCTAACTTACTGTCGAAATGTTAAAGTTTCATGACTCAACCTTAACTAGAAATAGGTCAAATAAGTGATTCTCTGTAGATATTCTGTGGTCTCCAGTTTGAAACCTATCACACCACTGTAATAACTCGCTGTGTCACACATGATCTGAAACTTAATGTGTAGGAATTTAAAAGATTCTTTTACTATTCATTATGCTAATTTTAATAAAGTCAGTGCTGTTGTTGTTGTTGTAGGAGTACGCCTCTGCTTTGCTGCTAAATGGCTACGAGACAGTGGAAGACCTCATGCACCTGCAGGAGAAACACCTGATAGAACTGAATGTCAAAGATCCCGAGCACAGACGCAGGCTACTTGCTGCCGCTGAATACCACTACACAGAAGGTCAGAAACATGCCAAAGGATCTATATTTTAAATAAAGATATTACAGAAAGAAAGGTACAAGTAATGGTCAGAAAAGCAAACAGACCTGTTATGTATAATGTCTACGCACCCTGAATAACTTCACATGAGTACAGTGGAAACCACAAATCAGATTGGCAAAGTGATGTTCTGCAGTAATTAAGCAGTAATGGGTTTTTTTCTGGAACTAAGTGGGGGCAATTAGTGTGAAGATGATTAAATGTAACACACCTAGGTTAGGTATTCTTCAAAGTTGTGCGACAAGATGAATTGTACAACTCTTACAGCTTGACCATGCACTACAGTCTACAAAAACACAGGCTATACCTTCCAATTCAACATCATTATGAAGAGATTAAAAAATATATATTATCTTTGTCAGAATATTTAGTAAATATTTAGTGCTCAAGAAGTGACATGTTTTTATTTTTCAGAATGTAAAATAGCAAATGAAAGCTGAGACATTTGTGCCACGTTGAAGAAAAATACATCCTGTGCGCTGTGAGAGGCTTATCAGTGATTTCCTGTTACTCAGATTGAAAGTGCTTAGGAGGACAAGGTGTTCCTGTAATCTGATGTCTTGAAGCAGAAGGCTTAACAGTGCATAAAGGAAAACTAAAACCGAATTCCAGTATGAAGAAGGAACAACCTCCAATGGCTAGTTTACTCTGTTCCGGTTTTATTGGGTGCAACGTAAGCAGAAGCATGCGGGGCAAATTAGAGGTTGTTATAATGATTGTGTTTGTGGTGACAGTGTGATTAAACAGATGGCAGCAGCTGCAGCCTGCCAAGCCTGTTGACTCACATGACATGTCATTTAATCAACTTAAACTCCATTATGTTAGTGCTTCGGCAACCTGGACGCAAGGATTAGTAGCTTCTGCCAGCGAGGTAGATGTATTAGAGCATGTCAGATCAAGGTGTTTACTCTGTAAGTGTGAAAAATTAAAGCTAGAGAGTTGTTTCGTTGCTGGGTTACAACTTCAGATGTTATTATCGGAGTTGGGTCAAACTTCATTATCAACAGCAATTAATCTAATTAAATGTCAAATATCAGTGTCAGTGTCAGCCTTTTGTATCTAATTATGGATTCGTTTCCATTAGTGAATCATTTGGCACAGATTTACACTGCTTTTACATCTTTGGAAACAGAAACGTGTAATATCATGACATTTGAATGAATTCCATTTGGTTTGTGGCCACAGGTAATGATGCAGAGGAGCACACATCCTCCCACAGCCTACACGAAGAAGACAGTGACTGTCCCAGAGACTCGGGCTGCTTCATCCCATCTGAATGTTCAGAAGTCAAAGAGGACACAGACCAGCTCACAGAGACTGTTGATTCCTAATGTGCTCATTTGTCAGATGGATATTTTGAAATTGGGTATTGTCTTGTGACTTTAATGAAATGATTTCCACGTGTATCACTTTATTTTCACAAGTCACGACCTTGCCTGAAAGTAATGTAGACATTTGAAGTTTTATACAGGAAGAACAACCAAGGTTCTACATGTCATCTTATCTATTTGTCACTTTCTCAAGATAATAATGGAAAGTTTTGGTTCTGGACGTTATTTTTTATTTCATGTTGTTAAATAAGTGACATATTATATATATATATGTGTGTGTATTTATTGCATTTTAAATCATTAGTGTTTCCATATACAAAGCCTTTATTTATCACAGCTGCATTTTCACCTTTCTCATTACAACCAATCTAATTACACATGTTTTTTGTCAGTTTTTTATGTGTAGTGTTTGAGGTTGAACAATGTATATCCACATTTTGTTATACTGTAATACTGTTTGTTTGTTTTTGAGTGTATGTGCGTGAAAGAGAGAAAGAGAGAGAGAGTCTGCTTGTGCACTCATGTGAAAGTCAGAATTGATTTACTTGCACGTCCTTTTGTAAATAAAAATAAAGAAATATCATTAATTAATTGTTTCGAGAATTGTTTATCTCAACCACCTTTACGGTGCCATATCTATGCGTGTTCTTTGTCTAATAACCCATTCACTACAAATAATAATGTCTAAAAACACATTTTTAGTGAGGTCATTTTATTTCTAAGGAGGAGGTTCTGTTTCAATCCGCTGCTCTGTCTGGTTGGCTGTGAACAACATGTACGTCACGAAACCTTGTTTTACGTTGGACGTCGCTAAAGTTTATGGGAAATGTAGTAAAGAGCAAACGTGTGCCGCGCCATCCGCGGGGCCGATGATGTAAGCCACGAACTGCATTACCCAGAATGCACCGGCGGCTATGGAACGTTGACGTGTGCTTCGTTGGTAATTTCCAAAATTTCCTGTTTCGCATTATCCAGTTGTCAAAGCCGGGTTCAATTTAACCGGATTTTAGGCAATAGAGCGAGATTTTGTAAACTTGACCGTCGTGTGACCTCGCAATAGTGTGTGACAATGTCAGGAGAGATTTCTATGATCGGTAAGTCGAATGACAGCTATATTTTCTTTAGTATTTAGCCGGCGACTTGATGCTAACATGCTAGCTAACTGGCTTGGTCCAGCTGTTAATACGCATGTTGTTACAGGTTCTGTTATCCTGGCCCTGTTCCTGGCTGGATATCTGGGCCAACAGTACCTACCTCCCCCTAAACCCAAAGTGATCGGCCTGGACTTGGGAACTACCTTCTGCTCTGTGGGCGTCTTTCAGGCTGGCACCGGGGAGGTGGAGGTGATAGCAGATAAAGTGGGGAGGAAGAGCATCCCTAGCGCCGTGTCCTTCACCCCCACTGCGGTGCTGGCCGGACATGAAGCCGTGGACCTGGCCGACAGCAACCCTCAAAACACTATATACGATGCCAAGAGGTTCATCGGGAAGATATTTGAGCCAGAGGATCTGGTTCAGGAGAGTGCTCGGTACCCGTTTAAGGTGGGTCGTGCTGGGGGTTGTTGACCAGCTCTACAAAATCCTGTTGATAGATCATCCATTATCTGCTCTCAGTTATGTAATCTCTCGTTCCTCAGTCATAACATTTCCTTGTCTCTTTTCCAGGTAATTAACAACAATGGAAGTGCAGAGTTTTCCATCTCCACAAATCATACCTTCACTGTGAGCCCGGAGTTCATTGGCTCCAGACTGCTGCTGAAGCTGAGGAAGATGGCTGAGCAGCACCTCGGTGTGCCCATACAGAAAGCTGTCATATCAGTGCCTGCAGAGTTTGATGAGAGGCAGAGGAATTACACTGTCAGGGCAGCCAATATCGCTGGTCAGTTCTGTAACTATTTTAAGATGTTGCACTTGGTGATAGGCCATTTGATATGAGTGTAAAAATTCCTGGGATGCTTGTTGCACATCATGTTAATCTCTTTCTCTCTACTATAAAACAAAAGACTTAAATTAAATAGTGTAACCACATTTTTGCACACATTTTGAGATGAATAATAACCTATGATTCCCATAATCATTGACTAAACAAGCCACTACATTAGCAATGTACCAGGCAAAATACATGCACTAACTCCCTTATTGCTGTCCTGCAGGCTTGGAGATCCTCCGCGTTATCAATGAACCCACGGCTGCAGCCATGGCTTATGGTCTGCACAAGGTTGACGTCTTTAATGTACTGGTAGTCGACCTTGGTGGTGGAACCCTGGACGTGTCTCTGCTTAACAAACAAGGAGGCATGTTCCTCACCAGAGCCATGGCAGGTAGGTGTTCCACTGTTTTACAAGTGTAAGAGAAATGAACCTAGTGCACCTTTTGTCACACAGCTCCTACTCCAGTTAAAAATCTTTTATTCTTTTTTGTCTCTGCTTTTCATGATTGACTTAGATTCAGCAGGTTTCTAACAAAACACTGATCCCATTTTTTTCATTTTTAGATTTTCTATTTTGAAACTCAACAAATCAAATGAATTAATTTTAAAAAGAAGTGTTTCTTTTTATGATTTTTTTTAAATGCAGGAAATAACAAATTAGGAGGCCAAGACTTCAGCCAGAGGTTGTTCCAGTACACCACAGAGCGGATCCGACAGGAGTTTGGGGTCTCACCCACTCTGAAAGAGGACATCCACCGTCTCCGGCAAGCTGTAGAAGCCGCAAAGCTCAATCTTACCCTCCAACCCAGTGTCATCATCAAGGTGCCTTTGCACTTAAACACCAATGAAAGATCTAAAACACCTGAAGGTGCTGCTCCTGCTTCAGTTCTCTTCCAGGCTAAGATCACTCGTGAGTTATTTGAGGAGCTCAACGAGGACCTTTTCAAGAAGATTCTGGCTCCTGTTGAGACCGTGTTAGCTGAAGGCCACCTGCAAAAAGAGGATGTGGATGAGATTGTGCTGGTTGGAGGATCTACCAGGATACCACGAATCAGGAGATTGATCACTGAGTACTTTGGGAAGGAGCCCAACACATCGGTTGACCCAGACCTGGCTGTGGTTACAGGCGTAGCTATTCAGGCTGGAATTATGGGTGGCTCTTGGCCTTTACAAGTGAGCGCTATAGAAATCCCCAACAGACACCTGCGCAAGACAAACTTTAGCTAATCCTTATTATTAAGGTTATTTATGAACATAAAAGGGAAGCCACATAAACTGGCAACACATTAGTAACTGTTTCATGCTTCTCTTATGCGCTTCAAGTCTACAGATGTGAGAAAAATGCACAACAGATATCAGTATCAGCTAAATGAAGATATTGGGATCTTCTAGGACATTTAACCCCTCTTTGTTTATGAATCAGGACAGAAAAAGAAACTGTAACGGCAAAAGAAAATGCTTATCACATGCTGAAACATTTCTCTTTGACAACGACTGATAACATCTGCAGAAAGGTGTGAACTCATTGTCGAAGTGACAGCTGATTTTGTTGTGCAAGTTTCTGCAGAAATACAGCGAGAAGCTTCTCTGTTGAGTATTCACTCATCCATTCAGCATCAGTGATGGTGCTAATGCCGTAATTTAATGGTGTCCAATTCAGGGAACAGCCACTCGTTTAAAGGTCTTAATGACAAGCTAGTACATGCTCAGCTATTTATTTATTTATTTCCATTAACAGTATGGCTGTTTGTGTGTGTGAGAGAGACGGTGTCTGTGTGTCCATGTGTTTTGCAGGCCTTTAAAGTTTTTCATTCTTTCCATAGAAGGTTAACATACTGTGCGCTTGTGCCTTTTCAGAAAGCTGCTAAATTGTTTGTGAACTTCTACAAGCTAGTAGTTCAGACTGAGGCCTCAAGGTCCCTGATACTTGGAGGTAATTGAGGGACAGAGGGGCAGAGAAAGATGTAGATATGCACAATAAATTTAAAACAAATTTACTGCAATATAGACTAATCACCTCCTGAGTAAGGTATTCTGGTTGAGGTGCAGAGTCTAATGGTACATGTCAGAGAAAGCCTTAATGTTCACACATTACTGTAAAGTACCACATTCCCTTTGAAAATGCTAATTATTTGCCTCTGAGACAAATGTTCAGTGTGCACTTCAAAGACTTCCACTTGTTGGCCAACTTTTTTTTTTTTTTTTTTTTACAGTAGTGCATGCTTTGTTTAAATAGCTGTGATGTTACACAGTGCAAATCTTTGTGCTGCATATCAGAGTTTAGAACAATGATCTGTTTGCTGCTGTATGAACAGGAGGTCAAATGTGGTAGTGCCACAAAAGGACCAAAGCACTGCTTACTAGTGCCTTGTGAAATGTGTTACCACATCTGGTATGTTTTAAAGGCCTGACACATGGGCTGTGGCTGAAAATGTATTGAATAATTTAGTGTGAAGAAAATATATTTAAATGAACTTGTTGGAAGTTGATGTCCACATCTATTCTCAAATTGTGACAGTCCAGAGTCACCATCTTTTTAACCAATGTGAAGGTATCCATATTCCTTTAAAAAACAAGTATCGCAACTTCTCATTTTTGCCAAATGTGATTCATGAATATGTGTATTTAATTTATTTTTTTTCAAATAGTGTGTTAATCATGTTGAAACCAAGATATTCATATAACAAATCCAGTGAAGCTAATTTTGGAGGTACTGTTTGCCTTTGATACTGTAACAAATCCTTTATTAGTTGCTCTTAAAGTAGAGACAGATTTAAAAACAACTATTTTTGTATTTCAAATTTTACTATAAGAATTTAGCCAACAAAATGTGACAAGAATTGTTATTCAGCCTATTAAACTTCTCAATTTCGCAGCTTCAACACAGCGTCTTTATTTTCAGTAATTGTTGAAGGTTCATTTTGTGTTACTGCTCCACCTACCTACACATCATACTTCATACACTCACTACCTGTTGCCAGTTATCTTATTCTCATCAGTATGTCCTAAAATAATGGTTTCCTTTCATTTAGAAAAAAAACTAAACAACAAAACTAGTGAACAGCTGTATTTGAAGACTTTAATGTTTACTTCTGAGGCACAGTAATACCCAAAGAAAAACACAAAAGGCAACACTATCAATCGCTTGATCCTGTGCTGCCTGTTGTGATACCTGTAGCGTCCCTTCAATTAGTTTAGAGCTTTATTTTCACATTTAGCACCCACTTCATTTACCTTACAGCATTCAGTTTTACACCAGCAACCACAATTCAATGCATTTTGTCTGATGACATTAAAATAACACAAACCTAACTGCAGTCCTGTGTAGGAGGTGAAATGTCTCCTGTTATGACCAGACTGTAGATAGTTATTAAACTGTCACATTGTTCACATCTTAGTTGGTTGGAGCATCTCACACTGATTCACCTTTTATGTACAACAATACTCAACATAGCACTGCACACAGGTTAAAAATATATAACCAGCCAAGATACACACACATCTTTAAAAAAAAAAAAAAAGAAAAAACAGAAAGCAATCCAAACACATTCACATTAACCATAAAAAGACAGAACAAATCTTCACCCCAAACCATTTCTTCCTGTTCTTCTGGGAGCACAGCTCAAACAAGTCATTCAATATGATCAACTGTTAACATGTGCTGGTCAAAAGTACAGCTGGAGAAGGGGCATTCAGTTTCTATCAAAATAATTATCTTACATACACCATGTGAATATTTCACCTGGAGAAGGCAGGACTTCTGTAAACAGCTTGTTTGTGTTGTTTTCTTCCTCTTTAAATATAAATACTAATGTTATTTTACGAACAACAGCACAGAAGAGTGCTGACAGAAGGCAGGAGTGTAATGAGCTGTAAGCTTTTTGTCTTATATTGCAATAAAGTCTTGTTTAAAAGAAATTAATCCGCTAAGAATATTCATTTACAGTTTACTGTAAATAAGGAACAACTTTGGAAAATTTGCTAAAAAGACTTTGGAAACTCATCTTTTAAAAGAAGCAGGTCGGTAACTCAGAGGGCCTCTCAGACACCTGGATGTGGGAGGAGGAGGCCTCAGTTTTGGCGAAACCCTTCAATAAAAAGTGCGTGTAGTCCCATTTGATATACAGTATGTCTGACAAGCAAAAACATAACGTATTTACATTATGTACACAAAGCAACTGGGTGGTCGATTTGTGTCAGTCTGTCAGTGAATCAGTAAGATAATGCAGAACAGAACAGACTTGACTAAACAGGAATGATGGGAACACTGAGTGTTGTCGTCTCCGTCTCGCTACAGCAGATTCGTACAAGCCGAGTCTCCATCACTGGCTGATGGCCTGATTGGTGTAGTAGTCGTAGCCATTGTCTGCATACAGCTCCTCAGCACTGCCAACTCCATTACTCACCTCTGGAGGGCGCCATAGGATAAAGAAAAGAAATGTCAGTAGACAACAATAAAGAAAAACTTTCAAACCTCATCAGTTGTCAATAAATTGACAAAATAAAGGTGTAACTGAGTGCAAACGTGTTGAATGAATGAATGTAGCATCTAAAACAGATGTAGCCACCCTGGCTTACCTTTGACCCCCTAGTCCTAGAGCCTGCCTGGGCAGACTGGGGTGTCTATAAGCTTCCCTACACTGTGGGGGAGGTTTGGTGCATGAGTGGATGGATGAAGGGGAGAAGAAGAAAGCAGGCGACAGGTGGCAGGTAATGAGTGATGCAACAGACGCATGGATTAAAGGAACAAGTCACTGGTGGCGGAGGAGACGGAGAGGATGTAGGACGAACAGGACGTGGTGCACATCACACACGAAGTATGCAGGAGGCAGGCGGCTACTGGGGTTGACCTTCAACATGGAAGAGAGGAAGAGGAGGAACGAGAACATTCACAGACACTCAGATGCATGCTGGGAAGGAGTGACATGCTCGCTAGCTCCCTGAAACTCAAAACGGCTCATTCCTCAAACTCAAAGTGAAATCCAGTAAATTACATATAAAATACAAAGAGAGGAATTTCTTTGAGTTCAGGAGCTCAGATAAAAACCAACACACTACAAGGCAAGGGCTGACAAACCTCCCTTTGAGCCTCACCAGAAAAGATCAGTTTCTCCTTCATGACGTTGATGTCTCGACTGGACCTCCTGACTGCTGCGCTCAGCATGATCTGTTCAGGGTTGTAGCTGCGCATACCGCTCATCCGATACCTACGGATCAAACATGAGGTCAGAAATAACCTTGACACATTGAGAATATCACTAAATACTGCTGCCTCTGTTCACAACATGCAGATTAGGATTTATAATAGAACAATAAACCTACTGGGGAACTTTGAGAAGACTAATTCCTCAGCTAAAGTCACAGTATGTGAACAAAGTTGGAAGTATAAATGCAGTCTACTGTATGTGGCACAGCACATTTGTTAGTTAGCATATTTACAGAATTAGCAGAAAAAACAACCTGCCTAGTGTTCAATCTTTTGTTTGTTAACGAAGCGACTGTAACTAGTTAAAGTAAATATTGGTATATTTTCCATATGAATCTATTTGGAGTTAAAGCACTAGAAATGATTTTTTACTAATTAAATTAATTTTGACATTAACCATTACTAAACCTAATAAATTACCTGAAAATTGCAAATAATAATAATTAAATAAAATTCTATAGAATGAATAGACAGTTTTAATTATCAAGTATTATCCTGCTTGTGTTATATAGCCATTAAAATAATTTCACCATTTCACTCTATTAAAGGTAAACTGTAAAGACAGCATTTAGTTATTAAGTCTTGTTTAGTTGCTTAGAAGATCAGTCTCAGTTTATCAGTACTGGCAGGAGTTAATCTCCTTTAAGTGAAAACCCTCCTTGCTTTAAAGGAAATAGCTCTGATTTAAATTAAAAAACCTTAAGCGCATTAGACACTATAAATTAGGACTAAGGAGTGATTTAGAAACAGAAAAGCAAATAAGTCAGACTTTAGTTCATCTCTATAAATAAAAGTCAGTCCTGAGGCACTTTGCCTGATGGAAGCATATTGAACATTAACATTTATAACATTTAATGATTTGGTTTACTTAAACAGACAATAAATTTAAGATCTTATTGGGGACTTTATGCTGTAGGTAGTTTCCTGTTATTTATATTACAATGAGAAATGGCAGCAGTGCAGTAAAATGCTTCAGGTGAGACAGAGAGAAGTCAGAGAAAAAAAAAACAAGTGTGGAAATAAGGTGGAGAGAAAAATCTGAGTTAAATGTGACAAAGAGAGTGATAAAAAAATAGAAAAAAGAAAAAGAATGGAGAAAAAGAGAAAAGGCAGAGTGCCTTGAATAAAAGATCTATGGGTAAAGATAGTGGAAAAAAGAAAGAGAGTGAAAAGAGAGAAGACTTTGGGTCAGAGGAGGTGACCCAGTTACCTGATCATGTGATAGCTGAGAGATGCCAGAATGCAGCAGAGGAGAAGAGCATGCACATCAGGCAGAGGAGAGAGGACGAGGAAGGAGAGGCGGAAGGATAAAAAAGGACAAAAGAAGGCGGGAGACAAGAGAGGTCAGTTTAGAAGCCAGCAGAAGCTACCGAAGAGCTCGGGCAAGCAGAGCAAACCCGTACGGGACTGTGATAACAAAAAAAACAAAAACAGATCACTGCCCTCCATCCAAGAGACGACAGGAGGACAGACCATCTGTCTCAAGAAAAAAAAAAAAAAACAACAACACCACACTCTCCAATAGAGGAACAGAAATACTGGAGGAGTGTGAAAGGTGTAGCTACTGTAAGAGAGGACATGCTCATACAAAGTGCATCTTCTTTGTCACCACTGGTTGTGACAACACAAGAGGTAGAGGGGGACAGGACAGCAGAAATACATTTGAACAGCTTATAAAAAAACCACATAGAAATGTTCCTAAACAACCCATTAAATGGTATTTCCAGCCTTTCCTTTGAAGCCCATTTGAGACAGAAACCATTTAAAAGTAATTAAAACATGAAGGGACAGCAACATTATGTATGAGCTGTTATTTTAATGACGTGTTCCAGACTGTGAGTGTGACATGTAAGTAGGACGCTCTTAATTAGCAGAAATTAGTTATATGAGCTCATGTGTGTTTGGTGAGCACAAGAGGAAGAGCACACGCTAAGAAAAAGAGCAGCATTTAGTCTGCATCCACCAGCAGGAGAAACATTTTGTGTAGAGCACTCACTATTATCATTTGAATACGGTTACATCATCGAGTGGCCGTACTTACCTCTGGAAAATGAATATTCCTATGACTACAGCAAAAGAGATGAGGTCCGCAGACACCCACATCAGGCGGTATTCATCTGGTCTCTGGAAACACACAACTTTGATTAAATCTGAAGTTTGTTCGTTTTAAGTTCATGGCAGGATCCACCACTAGGTGGCACTAGAGGTCAACAATACAACAGTGTAAAATGAGACAGTATTTAAAATACTTACTGCAAATAAATGGAAATGAAATTGAGAAACAGAATTTAGCACTTCTTTTAGATGAGAGGAAACTTGACAAATACCGAACACCCTGACGATTAAATATATTCCTCTATTGTCATTAACAACATCAAGAATAAGATTTCTATTCTTATAGTTAGATTCATAGATCAGACAGTCAGATGGTACTGCAGATGCAGGTTAAACTCTCAATGAACCACAGCAGGGGGTCATGTCATGTCTGCATGTTGTCATGCATAGTTCTTGTATAGTGGCAGAGAGACAGGGCTGCACAGACGAAGCAGATGACACGATACTAAAGAGGCTCAGTGTGGGTGCTACCCATGTTGAGAGGCTCCAGGAGACGACTGAACTACAAAACCCTGAGTCATACTCTACAGGTCACGCAACAGTGATGATACTCGTCTTTCTACTGTGCTGGGAATTCAGGTGAGCGCTGGAAAGTAATAGCACAGGATGTTCGGTGGAGGAATAAACATGCTTGATAAGTTCAGCTGAAAGCTGGGATTCCTTTGCTGAGGTCACAGAGCAAAATCTAATTTAGTCACGCAGAAGAGATGCAGCTGCAGGGAGAGACAGGTTAAAAAGGCGTGTCATAATGAGCATGTAAGCCAATGCAAAGAATCACTGATGCATTACATTTTGCACTTTAATGTGAGACACCTAGATCAATTTAAAGTTTTCTGTACAAGAAATGTAGAGCAAATTTAGTTTGGAGCTTATCAACATTGTGCATCTGTTGTAGTTCTACCTGTAAGAAGAAGCCAGAAGCTGAACATTAATCTTGAAAATAATAATGTTTGATTTTAAAAAGGTAAGAGGTTGGATGCAAATGGGGGAAAAATGTGATGGATTCTTACCATGAGCCAGATGGGGTAAGGCACCTTTTTCAAAATATTTGGAGCTTCAGACGAAACTGAAGACACCCCGCTACACCAGAGCACCGAGTACAGCCAGGGCTCGTTGACAGTGTAGAGAGTGAGGTTGATTTGGCTCTCGGAGTAGTCCCTGAAACCAATCACTCATTTTTAACACACAGTTGAATCTGACCCACATGCCAAGTTATCGACCCAATAGCATGGCAGATTTGTGCAAGTGCATTCCTACCTGATTTCCTGTGTGCTGGCCTGGTTGTATCTGAGCAGCAGCCTCCTGATGCCATGCTGATGGAGAGTTTGAGGACTCAGTTTCTCCACTGAGGCCTGAACCAGACCAGGAGCCAGCTGTCTCACCTGAGCTCTGTACTCATCTGGAGTCCACATCACCTACACACAGCACAATGCACACAACATACTGTGCGTTCACATCAATTCACATTTCAATCCATCCTGTTTGCACACAATATGTTGAGTGTCACACATCACGCTGTTGCCATATACACCTACCAGACTCTGAGGTACCCCAGATTGCTGCACAGCCTGCAGTGTATCATTGATCCAGCTCTGGTAGCGAGGGTGCTCCAGAGGAGGTCTACTGAGCCTGAAAATCACTGAGCTGTTGTGATAGGAAGCTAGCTTTAGAAGCTGCTCCAGGCTGCACACACTCTGGTTGGCGATCAGATGCTTCTCGTTTGAGGACAGTGTGTGCACTGTCCAGAAGGGGTCATTCTGAAACACAGACAGAACAAGGATTGAGTTAATAATGTTTAATGTGAGCAGAATCACTGGTTTCTCATTTTCAAGTACAATTACTTCATGGTATCAGTACTCATACTGCTTAAAGTGTACTCTGGTGTAGAGTGTTTGGACAACACCTACAGGAAATACAAATACTGCAATGTTTTTCCTAATTTCCTTCACATTCTTTCTCGCTTCACTGAACCCTCACTCCTTGTCAAAACATACAGAAGAAGATTAGATGCTCTTTATTTGGGTCTTCTGTGATGTGTTTCACTTGAGATTTGTCTTCTTTGTGACTTTTTTTTTTTTTTACCCATTCCGGACATTAGATGACATGTTTGGGCCTCTCAACATTAGACTGCGATAGTGACTCGTCTTAACTATACACAGAAGCACAGAAGTGGTAAGGATTTTTATTGGAATGCAATAACAAGCCACAATGTGCAAACTTGTAATGTAGGCGAGAGTGGAGAAAGTAATGCAAACAAATACCCACAGAGTAGCAGCATGACAGTGTCTTTGGACAGTAATCTGATCTCATAAAATCTAAGCTTAAATATTTACCAAATGGTTATTTTACTACACCAAGTGAGCTCAAACCTTATGTGAGAATGAAATCTACACTGAGCATATACATTATGGAAACAAATGCATCTAAACAATCTCCTGGCTAAACCAGAATAGGAATAACCGAGTACTAGAATCGAGTGTTTTCTTTATGTACTTCAAGCATGATGAACAATTATTTTTGACACATTTGTTGGCCATGATCCACTGCATGCTGGAGACCCTCTCTAAAGCATTAATTGATCTCAGCATTTACATGACGCCCTCCGGTTTCATCTAAGATCAATGAGCGAGCACACACACAGAGTACACATCACTCAATGGGCTAAAGATCTTAATCGTGCATCACTAGGTAACATCACAATGAAATGATGTCAGAATGATCCTTGTTAGCAACAAAGAATTACCTTCAGGAACCACTGTCCTGCGTTTAGCTGCTGCAGATCCGTCCAGTTGAAGAATGAGGCTTCTTCCATCTGCCTGTCTGGGAAAACCTTCCCTATGTCTGTGGTCCTCCGCAGGGTGCGGTCATGCATCAGGAAAGGAACTCCATCCAAACTAGTGAACAGGGAGGGAGTACAGAGTTATAGTTGAAAGTCAAAAGAGTAGCAACAGAAGACAGAACAGTAGGAATAAAAGATCTGACAAATAAAAGATTCCCAGAATAAACAGGAGGCCGGGAATTAATTATTTCCAGCATTATAATCCTGCATACTAATAAGCAGCTTAATTACCTTTCATACAGTCAGGGACTATCTTTTACCAACATAAATGCTTTAATTAGAGCACTGCGACATTGAGAAGTGATGTTCAAGGTTTATTAGCAGTGTTCACTGGTTTATCTTGCTGCAACCCCACTGCATAATACCGAATCACTAAACTATTGTCATTTACAGTTTTATATTAATGTTAAAATTATTAATTTATTACTAATAATTTCAAACAGCTGAAAAGCTGTTTTTCAAAACGTTACCTAAAATCACTTTATCTGTAGCTCATGTTTAAAAGACATTAGATAAGAACAAAAGAGACAGGATGGTTACAGACTGAAGTCCTGAAATTATGTCAAAGAAGAGCAAACATAAAGCAGTGATGACAGACAAAAGTTGGACTTGAAAGGGATTTCTATTTGGATGATGTTTCTGAATATTTGAATACCAACTTACTTCATATTTTTAGGAGACATTAGCATGTTAGACCAAAAATTAAAAACCTTCACTGTGAGATAAACAGTGTTTTTTTTTTTTTGGTGCGTGTCTGTGTACATGTTTGTTTGTGAACTAATTTTTGTCACGTTTGTTGCTAAAAATACTAAAAAGACTGGTGCAAAGAAACATACATACTGTATGAGGCTCTTGTCTGCTGCAGTCATCAAGTCTAATTACTCAACATAGCCAGGAGCTAATGACACTGGGTACATCTCAATTCTCCTAACTGCATCCACATTTCCCTGACTTGTGTCCTAGTCCCTCCCAAAAAGAAATGTAAGGAAATTATGTGAGAAGAACTGAGGTTTTCGGAGACATGAGACGTCCTTTGCTGTGAACCATCATCTTGTGTGACGTCTGTCTGTGATGGCCGCAGCTCAGTTGTAAGAGTTGCTGTGGTCACTTTTACTGGATTGTTGTTTGTATTTATCCACCGACACACTGTCCATATAATAATTCAGACTGCTCTTTCATTTCTGTCAGTCTGTACATTTAATAATAAACATCTGCTCATTTGTTAAAGCCAGCATTCTGTATTACTGTCCTTGGTTGCATCACAAGCTCATGATTTTTAAGGACATGACACGACATGTTCATTTATTTTTTCATTACATTTACTTTTCGATCCACAATACTCAGTGCTCAGAGCAAAATGAAAGGGTTTGGAACGTCTTTCAAGATGCAGGACAGGAACAACTTCAACAATTGAGGAATGATTAATTAAGAATTGGGACATATCCACACATATTCAGCTATTTTAGGATTGTACATGGATCAACACACAAACAGACTAATTTAAGAAATACAATATATAAAATAAATACAGGTTGTCATAGTAGACAACACGCGTCACATCTACACTGCAACTCATCCACTCATCACTGCACATGCATCAGTAGACACCCCTCCCCTCTCTTTCTTCCTCCAAGTGTATCTCGCTGAGCTCAGTCTGTCACTTCCCATTATATCTGTGATGCCAAGCCTCCATCTACTGATCGCTTTAGTCACTTCAATGCTACAGTCTTAACCGGTGTAGTTGCCATCCTTAGTATGTGTGGAATTACAGGTGCAAGAAAAAGTAACAGCACTCATGTGCTGCTCATTTTCAAATTTGATTCATTTTTTTTATTGTTTTTGAAAATAGTAAAATTATATAATCATTCTGTTTCTTTGATGAAAGGCCCCACAATATACTTTATTCCATTATAATAACATGTATATTATATAGCACAGTGAGATGTGGTAGAGGCAAATATCACATTGATGTGTAATACAGTATGCGGTACAGTGTAAGCTTATCCTAGTACTGATAAGGATGTTTTGATGAAACCAATGTTTCTTATGGAAGTAGAAAAAACTTGGCAACACTGGTTGACTTGCTGGACACATTTCTACTCAAGGCGCTCCACAGAGTGATTTAAGGTTGATGGTAAATTATCCTGATCAAGGTCTTGTGATGAAATTTCTTTCACAAATTCTTCCAGTAAGGCAGTTAGTATTGCCAAGTTTTTTTATTTTTCCTCATTTTTGGATTAATACTATTTGAGCACCTTGTTGACTGGTGAAATACCGACAGCAAAGTCCAATGACCTATGAAAGCAAACACTGAAGCAGAATATAGACACAGCCTAAGTAACCTTTCCTTTGTTTGATGTACTGATTGCATGTGTATACCTGACAACCACGTCAGTCTCAAACCCAGTGACGTTCATCTGCAGAGCTCGCTGGAAGGACCAAAGTGTGTTCTCTGGTGCAAGCTGGAAACACACATTAGAAGGAGAAACACTCATTACTTACAGTAACGAAGTTCAACGACCTCTTAGGTGACATAACTGGCAGATGACATATAAAGGTGCAGGAGAAGAAGACAGAATTAATGTAGTAAAATTAAAACGAGCAGTGCTGGGGAGTGCTCTTTAACTCTTCAAGTCAAGGTTATGGTCATTATAAGTCAATAGGTTAAATAGCACTTACTACAAAAGCATTTCCTGTGAGTAAGGCTAATGACTGGGAACCACAGGATAGGAATGATGCTTTAATCAATATAGAGACCTTCTGGGAAACCGAGTTCAGTCATGTGATCCCCCACCCCACCCCACCCCTTCAGAGTTTCTCACAGCCTTTCAGAGCCACTCCTAATTTTAGATTCTACTGTGAAGATCGATTGCTTTATACAAATACCGCAAAAAGCAGGGTGTGTTTATGAGAGTGTGAGTAACTGCTAGGAATAACCAGGAATCCACCTTATCTTTCCACCCAAATTTTGCATAATACTCTGCAGGATACAGTGCCAAGTACATAAATCTCTCTGCAAGTAGCATTTAGAACCAATAAACTTAATATCTGCATGTAAATCAAATATAAAATGGGCTTTATTGTGCATAAATCATATTTCATCATGGTCTTTTGATGCACACTTAAGTCAACAGCTCTAATAGGCTCTTAAACACTATCTTTGAGCAGTTTAACTGCAAGAGAGATAGAGTAACTGTAGCTGAAGGGAAAGCAAAATTAGACATAAACAATCATTTATCAATTTTCTTGCACATCAAGATGTCAAGTTAGTAGTTGTCTTTGTCCACATTTGTCTTTGTCGGGGAGAAATACACAAATTCAAGCATAAAATGTATGCCATGCCAGACAGTATCTTAGACACAGGCTATTTTCAGTTGCACAACCACAAGGTCACTAATAGACTAATAGCCCTGGGACGCGCAAGAAAATTCAAACAACAAGAAAAAGGCTCCTCCATGTGCTTCTTAACACACTGGGTTAAAGTGAATCCTAAGTGGTTCAGCTGCATCAGCGCTGTTGAGGTTAGGGGTCTAAAGCAAATATCAGGTACCTCAAAGTATAGTGTGGTGTGAAAGGATATGTAATACAATTTATTTAAAAGAGGCCAGTTTCGTATTCCCACATTCTGATCAGATGTCACGTTAAATCACTTACCATTGGAGCTCCATGATGACCAATAACATTAGGTCGCGTCCTGAGGGTGGTGGGGTCCATAATGCAGGGAGAGGTAATGTAGACGGGAACCACATAGAGTCCCAGTAACACACTGAGATACAGTACCATTACCACCACCTGGAACTCTGGAAGAAGACAGATGATGTAGAGATAATATAGAGTTTCACAGAGTTGGAAGGAATATCTCAAATTCTCATTTATTTATTAGCTGTTTTTTCTCCCATGACATCATCAGCATTGACACAAACTAAATCCACAGCAGGCAGCTGTTTAGAAATCACGGGAAAATGCTGTTTTATTTTGATTTCTACCCATGAGAAAATTTGTGTGCGCTCCAGGACTCAGTTCAGTTATCTAAGATATGCGAGAAGTTAGGTAATTGCTGGAAATGCGGGTCCTGTCATTCTACCATTTATAGCTACACAGTTCGCCAGCAAAACTGACATTAGGGGCCAAGGAGATTCACTTTCCCCTGGATCCACCTCAGTGAGCAATGAAGGCTGTAAGTGTGTGCACACAAACACAGGGGAATGTATTTGTTTCAAGGTCAGCTGTGGGGCGGGGTTGACTAGACAACTCTTGTTACACACAAGAGACTCACAGGTCTCACACACACACACACACACACACACACACACACACACACACACACACACACACACACGGGTGCGTGCACACCCTGATGCCCTTGTTGGTATTCAGACTCCACTCTGCATTAGAGCAGAGATGCTAACATGGGAGTAATCTAGCTAAGACCTTTCCACCTCAGCAAAATCTCCAAAAGCAGAACCTAAACTGTAGCTAACAGTCTTTTTAATAGACGGTTTTCACAGAACATAGTATATAAAGTGTATATAAGTATATATACAGTACATATGCTTAGTTAAATTATTAATAGATGACAGCCTGGTAATTTTTCTGATAAATATTATTGCTATCAGGCTGTATTCTCTCCAGATAACAATAAAACAGGTACATAAATGACACAGACTCAATTCTATTCAGTGTTGTCACATTTTACAGACACCAGCAAGACTTAGAGTGCACACTCAATTGCTAATCCCCAGAAAGACTCTGTCCTCAGAGAAAAAACAATCCAAGGTGTCCTAGCTGGAAAACATCACATGAGCCCATAGGAATGTTTGTTATCTCCACCACCCTGGGTGGAGGTCCTGGCCTCTGTCTAAGTAATGTTAATCATTCACCACTCGTCCTATGTGTGTGTCTGTGTCACAGATGGTTACACCATGCAACCAGTATTTTGTGTTTCAGAAGTAAACATACTTGTTTTTTCTGTGCGGGCAACTTGTCCAGCCACAATCCAGGACAGTGCTGTGACTGCAGCAAGAGCCCCTATGTGCAGGAACGGACCTGTGGCCTGGACAGACAAGTGAGAGAGTGGAGAGGATGAAGGCACAATGCAAGTGAAGGGGATGTAGAGAAATGGAGACAGAGGGACAAGATAAGGGAAAGCGAATCGGGGTTTCAGAGAGATGAGAGTGAGCAAAGGAGAACAGAAACAAAGATGAGAGATAGAGAGGCGTGGAATTACAGACATTATCTTCAGTTAAGACACTGGTAACACCATTGGGAGATAATAGCTGTAATTTGTAGAGCCAACTGTACTGGCATCCATTTCTGTGGAATTGCGATTCTACTTCAATCACACATTCATGCCAATAGTCTCACAGGGACACACATATTCTCGCGCCTTTCACACTCCTTGTATATTATTTCGCTGCTAGGTGAGTGTTGTGTTGTTCCGTATGTTAAATATGGATATTTAATCACAAACATAATTCACTGCATGTCACTTAGTTACAGTTTCTAAATACAGAATGTTTTCCAGGACTTTTACTGTAAGAGAACAAAATAGGTCAAAGGACTTTATGTACTGTACAAAAATAAATGTGTGTTAGCTTGAGACTCAATAAAATGATAAAGATATATTAAATGAATATCAGAATATACCAGGTTGAAACAGGTATCAAATATCTGTAAATTAAGAAATCATGGTGGTAAACAGGCTGCACCTTATTTATTTTATCTAGTGCCACAAACCAGTGGTCAAACTCTCTGTCACATTGAAATAACTGATTCAAGACTGTATCATAACACTGTTTTGTACTAAAAATGTGTCTCAGTGGTGACGTCCAACCATCAAAATTTGCTTTAGGGGATTTCTTGTGTTTCAGTTTGCTGACCTGTAGGGATATAGGGACAATGTCCCACTCCTGCCCCCATGTCTGATTGACAGAAATCACCCCAACAATAGTGGTGAGCAGAGCAGCAGTCACTCCTATCTGTGTAGACAGAGAAAGAGAGAAACAGATAATCAAGTGAGGCTGTCGCTTTGAATACATAAATGTGCACACAATAGCTTTGGGCACTAGTTTGGTGATAGTATATTTCGAGTAGGTGATTGGCAGGGTTTTCTCAACCTTCCTCAGGACAGGTTCAGCTGATCACACACACAAACCACGCTGACAGGTAAGTCTATAAAATGTGCTCATACTACAACAATCACAAAGTGCATATATAAAACTCAACCACAATCCTTTCTCCTAGTTTTTGGCCACCCACATTCACACCAACATTTTCTCACTTGGGCTCACATTTGGCACATTACCTTATGGAGCCAGTGCAAATTCAACTGTTGCCTAAGTGCAATGTGGCAAAGTGCTAAAACCTGAAAAACAGAAATAGAACCCACATGAGACACACATATGATAAAACTTTTTAAAAACAAGTTTGCTGTCTTACAGAGCTCAGCATCAATACTTGACTGACTTAATACTGTAAGTCTAGCAATACATTTTAAAATCTGCTTCAACTAGTAATTATCATGATCAGCACAAGCACTATCTGACGACTAACCATTAAAAATGAAATATAGGTGAAGCCAGCAGCAGTGGTGGCCAGAATGGGAACAGTGCCATCACTCCACTCCCCAGAGCGGTTGTAAAGGAACCTGCAGGAACAAGAGAATTAGTTTATATGATAGAGATGTATATTAAAAAAAACAAGGACACATACAATAGAAGCATTGTGAGCAGCTTGCAGACTGTTTCAAAGGTCTCTGACAGAGGCACAGGTCCAACCAATACTATCAAACGTAATGCTTTATTGTTGCAGTAAAACTAACAGACACAACAGCAGCTGCCTCAATGACCAGAGACACCATTAATGGCCAACAGGGAAAATTCAGAGACAAGAGATTATGTGAGAGTTAGTATTTATGTACAAGTGGCAAATTGTTGGCAGCTGGCTTCTGTGTTATGAAGAATCTTCAATCTGGGATGAAGGCAACAACAATACCCAGGCTGCAGGCTCTCTCTTTGTGTAAGCAGATGCACACTTAAATATCAGGCATGTGTGTTTATTTTTAAGTACTTGACTTTGCTACAATCGCCTTTGTTACAGAGTAAAAACCATAAAAGCCTCCACGAATGTGCAATGTGACATAGTGGGATCTCCTGCTAAAAACAGTCCGTTCAATTCATGCTCGGTGGTCAAGATGAAATGCCACAAGAGCATATGAGCACAGAAACTGTTACACAAGAACTAGGTGCAGAAGTAAATGTATCTGAATCCAATACATGCTCAGCTTAGATCAAAGCTGAACATGAAAAAGGGACAAATTCAACATCAGGTCTAAAAGGTGAAGGATTCATTATTCAGTGTAACCCGAGGCTTTGTAAAAGCTGAATTCATAGCAGAGATGCTGTATAGAATTGTATTAAATTGTACAGTATATGTATACATAATATAGTGTCCAGTAAGTTATTCAAAGGTGTGTCAGTGATTCCAGTGTGGCACAAAGCCTCAGCAAGGTCACTCAGCAATTGTCCTCTGAAGGCATTTATACTGCAGGGATGTGCTGATTTTCTGTTGAGTCCAACAAAAAGCAGGAAGAAAAGCAGGAAATGTTTCCCAATAGAAATGAATGACAAATGTCCATACACTAAAAGTGACATTCAAAAGTAGGGCAGTGGAAAAAAAATAATTAAAAAAATGAAAAAAGACTACACACATCAAGAATAATGTTATGCGGACTGGGAATGAGAAGCAGAAACACTACAGTGGGAAATAAATGCGAGAAGAGGTAATGCTGATTCAATCAATACATAATCTTAATGTTCTGTAAGCTCATCATCAGTCATTTCAGTGGGTAATTTTCACCTTGAGTACTGTTATCTATATCGGATTTCAACAGCACCTTTTGAAAGAAATCATGGGATAACTTGTGTTTTATGAAATATACAGTATGTGAGGTTTAACATTACAAATACATATTACATACATACTGTAAACAGATTAATTCTACCTGAAGGTCTTGAAGAAATCTAGCATCTGGTATCTTATGTTTTCAGTCATAAAACAACTGCCAGATACATGTGACACAGTGCTTATTGATGTACAGTATAAGACACCAACCTCTGTTATACAATGTGAACTGTGGAGGGCTGGGTGGTCTCTGTTCACATTAAACTGATGATTTGGGAAATGAACAAGCTCACAAGCATGGGCAGTTTGTTTACAGACAAAACAATATAGCGACAGGTGTGTGGCTCCAGTTTGACCGCTGTACTCACCAATTGAATTCACTGTAGTCATTATGTGCCTCCCACCAGAAGTAGAACCAGACCAGCAGCAGACAGAAGGTAAACAGGAGGATGAAGGACCACAGCAGCTCCCACTGCGTGCACACACACACAAAAACAATTGCTTCATTATTTATGTGGCTCCACTATATTTCACTGGAACCGACAAAGAAACATTCGGTGATATTAAAAACTCCATGTGAGACAGACAAGAAAATGAAAGTATCTACTAGAAACACAACAGCTGTTATAAAAATCCTCTATTAGACGGTCAGCTTTCAACAAACATTGAACACATGGTGTCAAATAGGCTACTGACCTTTACCAAGTGTATTCCCTAACGCACTTTGCTCATTGACTTTAATAACTTGACACTCAAATTGAATAAGTACTGTCCTCATCTGTCTTGGACCTTTGTACCATATTAAGGTTTCTGCACCTTCACATACAGAGAGAAACACACCCTAAGCCCTTCTCCTAGGATATGTGCAAATTACTGTGATCATCTCCCTCCTTCTCACTGTCTTTTAAGTATAACTGCATGTTTGCCATGTTGCTGTGACCTTTTCTTTCAATGCAGAGGAAATTGCTCTTTTAAAGAAAGCTCAGTGCACACGAGAGAACTGAGCAACAGCATCGTCAGAAGACTTAAAATGTGCTGATAAACCCTTAAGTACCAAACACAAATAGACAGTGAATACATGAAATGAAAATGTGAGAAAACCACACATATCTCAATCCTGTTGTCAGACAAAAGTGTAATTAGACTTAGGGCTGGAGACAAATATTTGGATTTTTATTTGCTTGCACAGTTTTCTGTTGTTATATTTTGACACTCATGTTTCTTTCTTTGTGTGTGCGCGTGTGTGTGTGTGTGTGATATCCAAATACATCTATATCTCAGCTTGGCCACCTGACAGCCCCGTCATTCACCACATGGAACGTGGGAACACTTAAAACTCGATGACAAGATAAATGCTTAGTGCATATTTTGCCATGTGAAACTGGTCTAACATTGTGGCACAGCTAGCAAGAATGGAATTGGATCAATAGAGAGACATCACAAATGTCTACTCTAGCCTTGCAGGGTGGAAGGAAGGCAGTGATCACTAATCTTAATACTGTCTTTTTAGGGCCACTTCAACCCTGCCAAAGCACATTTATTTCAAAAGATGCTGCATCATGAACAAGACAAGAAGTTCACTATCCTGGCGCCTCACAACAGTCAGCGTACTGTTAACTATAACCACCGCCAAACTGCTCACACTCAATATTACAGGCAGCATAATGCTTACCACAGCATCTCCAGACTCAGTGCGAATTTGCTCTCATCTGTGATAAGAACTAGGTGCCAATGGCAGACCCGCCATGTCTGGTGCTCTCTGGTAGATGTCAATTGAGCTGCACAGTGTTGAACTGTGAGCATGGGTCGTACTAGAGGATGTCAGGCCCTCATGCCATCCTAAGGAGCGCGTTTCTGATAGTTTGGTAAGACAAATGCATACCAGTACCCTGCTGGAGGTCATTTTGTAGGGCTCTGACAGTGCTTTTCAAGTTCCTCCTTGCACAAAGAAGCAGATACCAGTAGGTAGGTACAACCCTGTCCAGCTCTCCTGTTGTAACAGCTGGTCTCTTGGTATCCCCCGTTTGCCCTTAGAGTGTACTGGGAGACATAGCAAACATTCTTGCAACTGCCTGTAGGGATGTGAAATCTTGGACTAAGACTTAGAATAAAATTTTCTGTGGCTACGGTATGCACCATTGCTTTTTGCGGAAGATGGGTTTTGTATGTCTTGCTTTTTTCCAATTCATTGCACCTGATGTCACTTTCATTTGCATCAAAGCAGGTGAAACTTCACAATCACATGTTCCTAAATGGACAGATTTATATACCTGAAGTTTAACTGACTTGGTGTTAGACTGTGATGAATACAAGTCATATGGACATGCAGTTTATATGGACATGTAAAAGTAAACAGCATAAATGCATTCAATCTGTATGTTGCTTGGTGAAAAACTAAATATCCTACCAAGAATCACAAGCATTTGTATATTATATACACTACTGTGTAGTGTCTGGATGCATTCATTTAAGTAAATTAAGCAGATAAGCTCATTGTTGTGATTGCAGAGGATCAGATTATTATCGTGTCAACCAGCTGATGCGACAGCCAGGTAAGACAGTCTGTCTGACCTATTTACCTGTTATATCTAGTCTCATCACCTGTACCTTTTTTGACATTTAAAAAGCTTTATATATGAAATCTAATGAAGTTGTGAAAATCCACTGCTCGAAATAATTTTAAACTGTGCAGCATTTGAAAAGCATGTTTTAACCTGAAGCTTGTTTTAAGAGCTTCCCCACAGTACAACATTCATACCTGGATCAGAGTAAATGTGGAAATTCAGATGGTGTTAAATGTTACATTAAATTTTTGGGTTTTGTTTTATGGCATGACTGTGGCACGTTATGCAAGAGGATTCAAGCTTGTGGAAAGAGATGCTGTTCAATCTTTCATATTTGGACATGACATTTTAGAAGTCTAACTCACTTGTGTACCAAAGTCACTTTATATTAACCAATATGGTAACCTTACAAATAACTGTGGTTGCACATTGCTCTGTCTACAACAGGCAAAACACCCTAAAAATAAAAGCTGTCTTTTCAGACAGATAAATACTGCAGTTATATTAACCTGTTAATCTATGTTATGACAAAGAACACAGCAAATGAATTCAAGTGACATAAAAGCAGGTGCCGTGGTCCCTATAGGGGCAGCTCATTGATGAAAAAGCACAGAGCCATGTTTCCCATGGTTTCCCATCGTCCTTAATGACTGGATGGAAACACCTGGCAGATCTGACCTTATTCCTGACAGGGGACATTGTTCACCTCCCACTCCCTCACTCCCCCACACTCTCCTCCCCTCTGTATTATGATGGATGCAACCTGAGATGCTCCACAGGGAACTGTTACAGTGAAGAAAATAAGTTGCCTACACTGAGGTCACTTAATTAATCAGATCATCTAATAAACTGTATGCCAAAGTCATTTCAGGGGTCTGACGGGATTTTATAATTGAACTCGCACAGCTATACTGGCCTGAATAAGGCAATTAGACATCTGTCTTTTCTACCGGTTTCTATCTTCAGACTTATCTTGTCTGCTTCAATTCACATTATATAAACATTCAGATTAAAAGGCTAGCCTTCATATGAGCAACTTAAAAGGACAAACACACCTGGGAGAGAAAATCTTGTTTCAACCATCAAGTACTCAATAGTGTATTAGTGGAGTTCTTTGGTCTGTAATGGGTCTCTAATTTCTGACGAACTCAATTATATGCATAAAACATGGATTTGTGTTGCATAAAAAGGCAGCTCTGAAGAACAACTAGGTTGTCCATTGAAGATTTAAGGTCTGGTGTTCTCTATTCCTGTTTCCCAGCTCAACAGTTTCCTATCTCAACAGCGTAGCTCATCCAGCCTGACATGACTTGGCCTGCCCTAGTGACATTAACATTCTGCAAGGCTGGCATTTTTTCATGCACAACAACCCCATGGCTCTGATAGACAAGAGCAGAAATAGAAGTCAGAACATTACTAAGTTTTTTTCTTTTTTAAGAGCAATGCATGATAACAGTCACCTGTGCTGGCCTCAGGTCATTACTCTGACTAGTTTTATGTTGTTTGGCAGTGGGGTGCTAACCACTGTGTCTGTTTCTGTTGGTGCTGAGTAATGTCACCACCACCACAATGTATTTAAGGAAAAAAACTAAACTAAACTAAAAATCATTTTTAAAGAGGAGAACAAAATTGCTTCCTAAACAGGAAATACTAAAAATTATAAAAGCCATAGACTAGGTCTTATAGAGCAGCCTCACTGCTAAAAATAGAAAGATCAGATGGATCAAGGCAAACATGACTGCAGTGTGTAAACACTCAAATTAAAACCTAAAAAGGATATGTTCCAGGAAATCTTCCACTTGCACGTTGTTCACCAACTATCTGCAAGCAACAGTCATACATGCTGTAAAACAATTCTTAAAATGTCAACATAGGATTTAGAGTTTACAGAAGTTTTCTGATGTGCATTTGCCCTATTTTTTTACTATGTGCTCAATTCATAATGCCAACATGACTGATCAACCTGTTTGTTGTGCTTTCCCTTGGGGTACAGCCTAAGTAGGTCAAATAGGATGTAGGCAACAACAATGTCTTATCCATACGAAGGTTATTACTCATACTCATGCTCTACAGCACAGTGCAAGCATGTGTAGACATGTACTGTATGCTTTACTGTACTTAAATATAAATGAGAAATCGCATAGTGTATTAAAACAAAGTAAGACAGTACTATCTACTCTGAATTGCATCTCATTTGCAAGTCAATCCAAGACTAAATATGGAACCAGGATGCAGTGTTATTAAGACATGACAAAAATATATACACAGAAGTACACCAGTTGGGTGTTGCTATGCATGTGTGTACATTTACTGAAGCAGTCAAACCTATAGATGCTGCTACAGCATTCGACCCTTCTGTGCTTACTGCAACCCCCTTGACAGCAGGACACGACGTGTCAGCATCCAAATCACTGCAAGCTGTATACATTTATAGCACACCAATACTAGGAAGAACTCATTTATGAACACATATGAAAGGTAATTAAGCATGTTTCGATGCGTGAAAAGCAAGTAGTTGGCATCCACTAAAAGTATAAATGGCTCAGTTTTTCGCTCAAGTGTTGATATCACATTTAAATGAAACAAAAACCAATGTTAAAATCAGACCACATTGTGTTGAAGGGAATCCATAATGGAGTAAGTGTGCTTAATTTTTCAAATGTATTTTATTTCACCCCATAGTGGTGAGGAATTAACATCAGGAAAACGCCCTCATTAAAGATTTATTAATTATTTAGAAGACCTGCTTGACTAATGGTGAAGTGTCACTATGACTGGACAAAACTACCTTCAACATCATCATCGTCATCATCATCGTCATCATCAAACACTGTTTTAATGGAGAACAACCATTTGAAGACAAACTGTAGCCCTGAATTCTTGTTTTTCTGAATTAATAATCTCGCCTGTTGTCCTGTCATGTTAACTGTTGGTAAACAAAGTAAAGTTACTTTGTGGAGTCACCAATAATCCTGCAAGTAAGTTTAACTTCTTGCTGGTACAGTTACTGCCGTCTTCCCTGTCCAGTATTTCTCAGGCAAATGGAGACCAAAAGATCACTGACAAATGAAGGCGGAGAAGCTTTGTTTCTATTTTTGAAGCCTTTGTGTGACTGAATGGTAAAGACTGGCTAAATGGAAATACTTTCAATTATTACTGAGAGGCCAGATCGGCTTGCACTGCATGACGTGTGCAGTCTTTCTACAAAGCAACTTGAAAAGAGACAGGAGCAGCTTCACTCAACCAGTCAGCCAACCTGAACGGCTCATTACAGTGAACAAAGATGAAAAAGGAGAGAAATGGCACGATTCGCTTGTGGATTATGAATGAGTCTACAGTTGTTTCAACGTGCGATTCCCATCTCTCACGCTTCTGTGATTAGGTGATCAGGTCGGGTTACATGTAGCCGATACCCGTCTTTGATTGGTCACAGTTTGTTTACTGGGCTTGTTAAAGATGCAGAGTTATATGACATCACCTTGATCTATGCTAGGTAGCTATCTCAGGGGAAATGACAGTTCTTTACTTCTAGTACACTCAAATAAACAGTGGACTATACAACTATATTCTCACCATTCTCCATAATCATTGACAGCATAGTTTTGGCTCATTTTGTTTTCAGTTCTCTCCATTATGTAAACAAGACAGGAGAATGTTGAGAGGGAAAAGTCCTGAACCAGCTGGATGGAAATGAACAGCAGCAGAGTGCATGTGCCTGACTGTGTGTTTTCTTACACTGGGGTCAAGACAAGTGCTGTCCAACACCACATGGTCAAAACAAAGGATGAGCATGGTGAACAAAGAATGCAGACTCTGCATTATCTTTTCAGTTAGCCTGAAAGACGACCACTTGCAACAGGAAACAGAGCTACACAGTGTCCAGTTTCCTGCAAACAGGAGAGGGAATTATAAAGAAAATAAATATCATATGTAATCGTATGAGTCAGTTACATAATTTTTGTAATGTAAACGCTAGAGCGCTCAGATGTGTCCCTGACAAGGATGTTATAGGAAAATACATCAACAATGTGATGTGGTGGTTTTAACGAGAGCTGGCCTGAAGGCTTGTCTGATTGTATGTCATATCAGCAGAAGTGATGCAGCCATAACTAAAATCGTAACACAAATAGTCAGCTGGACACCTTGGAGACGCATGTACTGTATATAGGATCTGCATTTTAAGACCAAGTGTAAACAGGGTGTTTGTTGAACCAATATAACTCATGTGTCCTTCCTCAATATGGAACAAAGGAGATAAGGGACAGGTCAGGACACATGGCTCATCTGCAATAGTTATCCTGGTCCTACTGGTAGTAATGGAAAAAGCACAGCAATGCTGCTTGGGGGTAGGGGTGGGGCTTCACACTTGCACACTTTTGAAATTATTTGATTTTAAATCTTTTGTAGTGCAGCTTGTGGATTGTTATTACACCAACTTACCCACATGTATCTGATGGATAATATTCATTACAAACTCTAATTAAACTAATTAAAATGTGCACAACAGACAAGTGGAAATATTGTGCATTGTAATGTTGATTGAACAACTAAGATGAAAACTCCTTTGGTCAAAGATAAGTTTTTGTAAATCAGTGTTTAGACGAACATCTGTCTCGGCTATCTAGAGACCCATGAGGTGTTAGAGCACAGTGCTATGGATGGCAAACAAACTGACCACACTGATTACACAACTACAAAACGTAGGCGAGCAAAATTGAAAATGTTTTACTTCCTACACAGCCATCTTGTTATTCAGAGCTGTGAAGAGACATGAATCTAACAGCTTCACTAACAGCTTTTAAATTCAGTAGCCAAAAACAAAGGATAGAAATGCTATGTTTTATCTTATACAGGTTTATTGTTATTGGAAGATCAAATCTAAATTATTATTTATAGAAATTTACATTTTTAAATGGAGATCTGAATATTTAAATCGTGCAGGACAGCTGAACAGTGATGATGGAAAATGACCTTCACAAGATAAATTACACGGAGAGCGGCACAATCAGGTCTCATTTGCTTCCAACCTGATCTGAGCACGTGCACATATGAGTGTGCAGCTTTTCATTCTCTCGTGAGATAATCAATGACAGCAAGGACAGTCTCAGCTGTGAAGCACTTTCAACAGCTTTGTTACACTTCGTTTTTATCTGACAAACTCCTGTACCGAAGTATTAAACATGTCAAATATGTTATCTACATTATCTACTAAATACAGAAAAACCTAAATACATAAGAGGTGAAATATTCAGACATAACTCATGGAAGGTCAGTCAAATATCACTCTGTGCCAGAAGTGGAGCACATTTAAACTGGTGTCATTTACACACAAAAGAGGTTTCCTCCCCCTCTCACCTTGGTGGTGTCATCATGGGAACGTTGATAGCGTTTCCATCGGCAACCGTAGATCCCTGTGATACATGACAAACACAGCTGGCGCTCATAGACCTGGAGGGGTTGGTGTTTCACCATGCTCCTTCAGTCACTCCTGCTCCTGTTTCCAGGGCTCTAACATCCCACTGACTTCAAGATATCCTTTAGGAAGGGGAAAAAAAAAAAAAAGCATTAACATTGACACAAACATACCATACTTACAAACTACTCGACACCACAAAGACCACAGCGGATAATTCATGGAACAAAAAGTTAGTTGAGTAACATGTCTGGCACTTTCAAAGAAAACACATGCTGGCTTTAAAAGCACTATGATTTGATACAAAGCCCAGTCTCAAATTAAGACCTTGTTTCCCAGCTCCTGTTTCCAATGACAACTGAGATTGCATGGGGCTTTCATCAATATGATCAAGGAAAAAAGAAAGAAGAAAATGAAATTGACAAGAGCTCTGAACTGACCATCTATTGAACATTAGATTACATTACAGTGACCATATATATCAGTCACTACATAGCCGGACAAGAGGCAGAGTCTCGGCCCTTTTAAGGTAGGCCCAAAAATAAGAAAAAATAAGACAGAAAAAGGCCAACATGTGTAACGAGGATTAAATTTAACTGACATTTAAGTAAAACTGTTCTACTTACACCAGAAAAATGAATGCATTGTGCTTTGTAAAGTTTTAATGCTCGGTTTCTTTAGTGATAATTAAAGCAGCAAGCTGAAGAATAACTCTACTGATCTACTGACAATCATTCAGTGCACAGCTGTATGTTCTTCCATTTACCAGGGTGCTGAGCTGCTACTTTTGTAAGAATACATTAACCAAGTTCATTAAATCCTCACTCAGGGATGTTTTGTCTACATCTTACTAAAAAACACATTTTTTATCATTTATCTCAAACTTCAGGGAGGCAGCTTCACCTGGCGCCTTCTACAGCTGTGCTACTCCTTTTTAATGTGGAGGAGTAAGAGAACCTGATGGTAATGGCGAAAAGCCAGTAATTTCGTTCTTGTCCAATGTGGTGCTCACCATGGTGGGAGGTACCGAGCTGTGTTAGATGTTGGAGTTGCTGCTGATTCAGCTCTGAGACACAGTTCAATGTGGAGTTGAAAGTTCATCCGGTGTTATTAAAGTATAAACTCTGCAATTAATAGCATTCCCTTCTGATGAGAGTCAAACAACCACGGTTAAGAGTTTCTACACAAAAACATTTTTCGCTAGATAAGTGCTGTTATTCCTCTGTAATTGCAATTTCTAAAACACAGCTAGTGTATGGTTACGTCTCATCTGATGTTTCACAGCATTTCTGCATGCTAACTACACTTACTTACTGCTGTAATCAGGCTGTCTCAGGCTCTCGGCAGCTGCTCATTAGCATCTGCAGCAATTTCCTGTTATTAGTAAAACTGCTCTGACGAGGGCAGACCAGACTGAGCCCACCCCAGCAGGACCCCATGGTCTTTGACGAGCAGTGGTACAAGTCAAGGAGCACTGGTAGAAAAGCACAAATGCACCGAACAATACCTCTAAAATCATTAATAGTCATAGGTAAGCAAGATAAATAAGGCATCACTGATGGACAATGCAATTTAACTTCTCATGTCAAAAATCTGTAAACATCCTCACAACGAAGGGCTCTGTCAAAAATACCTGAGTTGTTGATCTGAACACTACATTTCATGTCAAGGACCCTTGGGGTAAAACAGTTTAAATGTAGTGAGTAATTATGCACTATGTACAGAGTAGTGGCAATGACATTTTTATGCTTTACCACAGGCCAAACATACCACGTCCCTGCGTGTTATCAATTATTGCCTTATCTTGTTTTTTAGTCTGCTGCTTCATTGTCCAACATCAAGCTGCCAATGAACCACCTTACAGAGTCCCTACATTGCAGAAAGACATGTGGACCTTGATCAGATCAGGCTCTGCTGGTATATCTATCATGCTTGTCTGATATATTCCTTTGATCATGTAAGTGGATCAAGATTTCTAGCTTTCTAAGTACGGGATTTAGATTTTGAAAAAGGGATAGAGTTGAGGTGGTAGAGTGATCTTTATTTATTTACTTTTTGGTTGTTGGTTTAAGTCGAGCAGTTATATAACTTCTCATCTAAGACGTTAAGTTTCCACTGGTCATGACAAGAACATCACGAATGAATCAGTCAATTCCCATGAAATTCTCAGTGGATACAGACAACAAACAGAAGATGAATCATCAAGAGAATGACTTTGGTCTTCCATGTTGTTGATTCATAAAACGAGAAGCAAGTGTCTGTTTTCTTTACTTAAAAACTTAAACTGTTCAGTCAGTTCTGCATTTTAAAGCTTTATATTTTAAAGACAGTTTATGTAGAAAGTGTGTATGTACATTGTTAATTATAATATTAACATTCAAAATACATTTAAACTGCAATGCTACAGTACATCAGTATTTATTTTCTTTTTTGCAACCTCAAAAGGCACATAACCATTAAAACTGGATCATTATTTTTATCTTAATATTGGCAGGTCTAAACTTCAACAATGGTGCCAACAATGAACAAAAGTCAAATATAGACAGAAAGGAAAACAATGATGCAGTTGATGAAGCAACAAGTAACAACCACTTTCAGCACAGTCATGTTGTCACTTGTTGACAAATTACAATGTTCAAACCTGTATCCACAGCAGTGGCTCCATGTTGTTATAGCAAAGCGGTTAATGTGGCTTATGTTGCAACATGTTTAGCTTCAAAAGCTTGCATTCATGTCCGTGTTACAGCCACTTGTAGGATACAGTCAAAAATATCACAGACTCACAGACACACACACCTACTTCATTTGAGCTGAACATCAAACAGCCCTTTAACTCTGACCATTTGATGTGGGTTATTATCATTATAAGGCAGAACGACACCGAGGCCACAGATTTGTCACCCTGAAATTGGAGAATTATCCATTTTTTACTTCATAGTTAATAACACTGCTTCGGGCAGTATAAAGACAGAGGGAAAAGTGCTGCAATTAATCTCTTAATCAGCATGTAGTCTTACCAGAAGCTCATCAGCTAAATACGACCCAGTGAACACAATTAAATCTGGAATTAACTGTAATGAATTGGCAAAGCCACCTTCATTACAGCACAAGCTGCAATGTTCTGCAAGAAAGAAATTATATTTACCCAAGATTCTGCAGATGCACTGTAAAGTTTTGCCAAAGTGGCAGTGGATTGCTCTGACCACAGCAATATGGAAGCGTGACCATCATTAGATGGCTCTTCCTCTTTCATATATAGACAGGAAACAAAGCCACCTAATTCCACAGTCTCAGAAACATTACTCCCAATGTTACAAAAAAACAAAACAAACAAACAAAAAACTCTTCCACAGCCTCCAAGTCATTTTGCTTTCTTTGTACGTCACTTGTCAGTCACTTTGATTAAAATGCATATTAGGCCAATGGGGGATTTTTGTTTCACAACTGCACCACATGTGGCCACTGGGAAAAATAGCTTAACATCTCATTCATATCCACCTGTTGTAATAGATACATGATTAAAGCCAATCTGGGGCCTGATGTTTTCTAAAGTGAGTGAAAGGCCAGGATCTGGAAAGCTCAATAATTGTAAATTAATGCCCAAACAAGTCCTATTAATGGACTAATAACTTAACCGTTAGGAGTCAAATTAAGTGACTGAGACTACAATAAAATGATTGACAAGAAGTTGACACTGATCGAGAATTAACAGGAACCAGGATTGTTTTTAGAGGCACCCATCAGTGGCATTGACCTTTAAAGTACATATTGGCTTCAGCTTCAAGCTGTGGTGGTTGCCCTCAGGTTTCAAATCTGATTTTATGTACACTATGTGCACTGTCGAGCTTTAAAACACTCCATCAGAAGCTGCCAGGCTTTTTGTAACTGAAATAGATTAAACAACTGGAACATTTAATGGTCAAAATTTTCCACTGCACACGAAGCAACTCTGATACCATTTATGTGAATGTTAAAGATTGAATTAACTTAGATAAGTTAAGATATAGGGGTTAATAAAAACAACAACTTAACAGCAGTTGTCATCTTTTTTTCTGCTGCCTCATATCCTCCAATCAAAGTCACAGTAAGAGTCTGCAGGGGAGGAAATGCTTCAGCAGTTTCCTAAAAACAGTGTCTTGTCCCGACCAGAGAACTGAGGAAGACGCCAAGCAGCAGAAATATATAGGAGAATACACAGTGAGAAGAACAGTTTCATAACGAACAGTTCACAAAAGGGAATACTGTAATAATTTACAGTATGTAAACATGGAGAGCCAGGTCTGGTTATTGTGCAGAGTATTGTGCTTTTAAATATGCAGGACACAGCAGGACAGAGTCTGCATGAGATTAATTTTCACTTGGGGAAACGGTGCATTTCATTTCAGTGAGGGGTGGTCTCGGGCTGTCGGACTCAGACATTTATGTTCGCACATGCAGCTCACCTGGGTAATGTCTAGAGAATTTCATGTTTTATTTACAATAATGTCTAGAAAGGTATGGTATCAGTGCATATGTCAAGTTATAAAAGTAGATTACAGACTTCACTACAGAGTCATTAATTAATTAATTTTATTTAAGTGATGATTTGTTTACTGTTCTGTCTGAGACAAATACTTATATTATGATCCTAAATGTCCCGAAGCCAAATGATCACAATCTGGGTCCTCAACATTCACGTGTAACTTAATATCTTGTCTTGAAGAGCATGATCAGATGCCCTGCCGTGGTAAACATACAGGACTAAGTAGATTTTTGTGTCAAGTTGTGACTTAAACCACAACTTGACCATCAGGGGCTTTGGGTGAAAAAGGAAATAAACCTTTTCAAATATTTCCAATAGAAAGACAAAATTCAATGTAAACACTTAAGTCACATACAAAAGATTATATGTTATGACACAAACATGAACCTACAGTATTTCTATTTATTCTACTGAAAATGGGCACCTCTTGAATCTTTTCCTGATCCCCGTTCTGTTTGAATGGTCTGAACTGAGACGTTTAGTGGATATCCAAGTAACAAAGTGCCATGGAGACTTGGCTGAATCATGAGGCATTAGAGGACGCCTGTGAGGGAGTTGATTAGTGACACATGGCTGATAAAGCCTATTATAACAAGCAATGAGAGATTCATCAGCACTGACAGGCAAGTACTCACACTGCTGTCTTTAATTCATCTTGCCACGAGACAAAGCCTGATGAGTTTCCCGGGAAACCAGAAACCTGTAGACATGTTCAAACCGGCCACTGGTATGTGGAGACAAGTGCAATGTACCAAATTAAACTCTTAACTGCTCTGGTAAAAAAAGGAAAATTACTGCCACTAATTAAATTCATTGAATCAAGGTTATATATAACGGTGAGCTGTAGTTCAGAGAAGAGGGCTGTCTACAATATCAGACTGCACAACATATATTACATCCCAAGAGGAGACTGGGGAAAAAAAAAAAAAAAAGTTTTTGAGTCTAGTCAATTTCCTTGACTCACATTATTACTTCTGGGCCCTAGCCCTTCATAATACAGGCTATATACAGTACCATTTAATAACATGATCTATGTACCACTGCCAGCACAACATCTATATGGTAAACTGTAAAACCTGCATAATAAACTATAGTCTACAGTCAACAATATAATATAGAACAGACTGGGAAATCAAAAGTCACCATACATTTTATAATCAATCGTATTAGAAGCACTATCAAAAGGGTAATACACTCCACAATTCCTCCCCTCATGTCAGTTATTTACACTTCTGAGGCTCTTAAAGCAACAGTTTCATTTGATTTCTTAACACCTGGAAAACAATGGTCAGTCAAACAACATGCATCTGTCACCATGTGCTGACAGCCTTGAATAACACCTTCATCTCCAGTAACAACAGGGTTAATGAACAGAGGATTTGACCACTAAAACATCAATTGAGCTGCAGCTATTTAAGGTCATGAGCTCCCTGTGTGCTGTTAGAAGAAGCCTGAAATTTCCAAACAATAATTATCATCCTGACGTCAGAGGAGTGTGCAGACTTGAAGACAAAAACAATAAGAGGCAGCATATTACATGATTAACTTTATTATATTCTCACTGAACTGCAAACTGTAGAAAGCCTGTGGGTAACCCAAAAACTGCAGCAAACAAAGTAATAGCCATGGATTCGCCTTTGTTATGGCCACCAACGACGCACTCCAAAAAAGAAGGATGTTACAAGTACTGTAGCAGCCTTCACAAAGTAGTGAAAGATGAACAGAGGAATACTGATTAGCTGACTGCAGATGAGCAAAAAGGAAAGCACTGACAATGCAGAATTAGGTGCATCTGGCTAACAAGCAGTTGGCTCTGATGTTAGGAAAGGTTGATGTCAAAGTTCTTAGTCTTGTTGACTCAACATTGTCGATTTTTCTATGGGTTTGGGTATACACATTTTCATATTGTACAATTACAACAAATACATTGTTAGTTAAATCCAAGGTGAGAAAAAAAATGATGATATGAAGATGAAGGCATCTTCACGGTACAGTATATAAAGTATTTATAGAATGTGTGTTTTAAAATATTTACTTGAATGCAAAAATATGTTGAATTATTTTTTGCTTTGAGAGATAATTAGTAGTAAAATAGGTAGCAAAAATTAGTAGCAAAAAAGGTAATTTGGATATCTCTTGACTTCCACAAGTGCAGGTGCAGCGTATAAGCTGCCAGAACAGATGTATGTATTTGCGTTGACTTTGAGTGCCTGTTTTAACACATCTATTGAACTTAGCTGGCACGACTTCATTAAAGTCAACTTGTTGAGCTTAAGAATATGAATTTACATATTCATAAGTATGAACCTGAATCGATAGTTTGTCTTAGTGTCTTTTATGACAGCACCTTGCTAATCAAACTGACAACTCATCAATCTGAAAAAAATATGGGTCAGAGATAATCTGTGGAAAAATTAATGTAATCACAGTCCATCAGTATTTTCAAATTATAAATCTCCCAGCAGGAAGAGGAAATGCCATTAGAAAAATTATATAAATTACTTGGAAAAATAAATCCACCCACTCATTTAAATGAGATAAAACAACAGTGTAAGTGGTCTGAGTGATGAGTGAAGATATCACTCATTTTTCATCTGAAGATAAAAATAGTCCTCATGGAGTGGGGTTCTTCTTACAGTGTCCAGTCTCTGAAAAGTGATATGATGGAGACTGGTAACAATCTGATCTGAGAACTATAAGATGGCTTGATGCTGAGCTTCATTGCAGACCAGTGTGGATACAGAGAACAATTAAGCCACATCATCAGTTATGTGGAGTTGGTCGGTCTGGTTGTTAATTAATCCACATTTTGAGCGACATATATAATAACACTGATATATAACGTATGCATTTTGGAGTATGAAGATTCACCCAGCTAGGCACATGTTTTGACGCAGAAGAACAAACTAAACTGTTTAAAACAGAACAATTCCCAAGACAGGAACCAGTAACCCAGCACTGTCCTGCTAAGAGGTGACAGCACTGATAGTGTGCGGGTTGGAATAATTATCACCTTGAAGACTGAAAGACGCAGACTCCTGTCTGCTTAATGTATATTTGCACCACGCTTTCCCCATCAACTTTAGCACAGCCTGTGATTTTGGATGTCTGATAGAACAAACATGCATACGAACCCTGAGTTGAAGGTCAGTGTCCATGATGCCCACATAAGTTTCCAACTGACTAAAAACCATAAATTACTGTTGAATGCTTCTATTAATGTTTCTGGTTTCTGAATGAAGTGGTTCCACTGAAGTATTCAGTAACAGCTTTAGACTGGAATAATAAAAGCCTAGCCTCGTCACAGTAGATTCCCTAATTGAAGTTCGACTATCAAGTACTAAGTGTATTTTCTTTTTTTTGTTCGACGTTTAGTTAGATAGTTAGTGTGTTAGTACATTTACAGATATGATTAATGGCTTCTTCTTCTAAAATGCATTGCATCATCTTGTATCTGTACAAGTGAATACACCATTAGCATACACAGTCATACCTGCAGCTCTGTGAGGCTGTATGCAGCTGTGCTTTCAGCTAAGTTAGCATAATGCCGAAGCAAGAGTAGAATAAGTAGTGACAAGTGCAGAGGAAGTGTGAACATTTCCTAGACTAAAGGACAGAAGAATAATGATGGCTTTGGGGAGAGTGAGGGTTAGAGAGATGGCCGCTTCACCTCTTTTCAAAACAAGCTGAGTGTGTTGGTGTTATAACAAAAAGCAGGTGCATGACATCTATATTCAAGACTTCTATGAAGGTTTCTTTAAAAAAAAGAAAAAAACTACTTTATACTTTATATATAAACTACTGTCTCACTTTTTTCTGGACTTGATGTTTAATCTTGTTGATCTGATCATCAGGTTTCAGAGCATATGAGCATCTTCCATTAAACTGCCTGATTGAGGTCCATTTTTGTTAATTCCCCAAATGGTTACTAAAATGGACCATGATTTTGGTAATGAAAGAGAAAAACAAAGGTAGATATTTTTTTGATATTTGTTTACTGGTGACTCTTGACAAAGGTAAAGGTCCATTTATTATAGCTACAAAATACAGAATGAATTTAAGGGAAACAGATACAGTCCGTTATATTGCTATGCTTTATTAAAACACTTTCCAACCAAGGCTCCAATGAAATTATGTACAGTTACTGACAATAGTGTATACAGCAAAATGCTTTCATGGCAGCTTTTGCCACAATTGGTTTTCTCCAATAAGCACATTTTTTAACTGTTATACTAAATCAAATGTAGTTTACAATTCACAATAACCAGGTTACTTGTATATGCATGTAAACACACTGATTATATCAACCAACCACTGTGAACTACTTAGCTTGTACAGCAGCAATGTCAATCTAATCCTATTTTGTACAAGCACAGTGCATTTATGCAATTTAAATGATTAGTTCTTAGAGGAGCACACTGTAGTATTCACTTACTCTTCTGATCTAATGAATGCAAGGTGCCTGGCACTTCAAGGAGCATAACTCTAGTGCTATCTGGCAGGGAAAAAAAACTATTTTTTTAATATTTGTAAATTTATTTTCCCCGAACTTAGCCTGGGGAAGTGCTTCTCCAATCCATTTGCTGTCATGTGGCAGAAACTGTTTTGTCTGGACCTGTCTTGGCCTGTTTGCATGTCAGGTTTTAGGGAAAGTATTCTGGGGTTAGTCCCTAATCACAGGTGATATTGCCGTGGTAAACTGTGTTTTAAAGTAAACAGCTGACAAAAACATCCATGGCATGCAGAAACAAGGTGCAAACCATTGTTGAGCTGCATGGGCAAATGAACCAAAACTGCACGGGCTTAGTACTCTGAGGCCTCCTCTGCTTTTCATGGCCTATAGAAAAAGAAAAACAGTGGATGGACTAGTATCTTTTATCAAGGTGCCATCTGTATGTCTGCATGAGGGCTCTTCACCACCATCTGTGTGTTGACATTACACTGAGTTCTGTCCTCTACTGTGACTGCTGTCTGAGCCCAGAAGGCAGGGCCAGGTTGTGCAGGTGCCACCATGGTGAAATAAGCTTTCTCCTATGAACATATGGCTTCTTTAATTTGATTAGAGGGCAGATTTCAAATATGAAACAAGAAATATTTTGCCGGTATCAACAAACTGTAAATACAAGAGCATATGTGTGAAAATGGTCATAAAATAACCTGAAAAACTGCTTTCCTGCTCCAGTTAGGAGGTTTAGATAATATTAATTGCTTCTTGCCTAAAGGGTTGATTCAGAGATAGTAGAGGCATGGTGGATATGAAAAACCATTGAAAGGCTAACTCTCATTTTACAGAATGTGTATTTTCTCTGCTACAGCAGTCAGTGTTTGAACTCTGTGGTGGTGGGTCTCCAATGGTGGGAATATCGCCAGGACTGACGGGATAACAATCACACTTGTTATCCAGTCAGGGAGGTATTGTTGTCTTTTCTCAAAGGGAAACCTCAGCTCTGACAGCATAACTCAACACATCCCAGTTGACTTGAGTGTTGGGCTTTGAAGAGAGTTCAAGTTGCAAACTAGCAACTAGGAAGTGAATCAAAGCATCTAATGTTCCTGTGAGGGTTAAATTCATAGCAATTAGCCCAAGTCACAAGCCATAGGGCACCAGGTATTGTCCCAGTGAACATGTTTACAATAACAAGAGCTGCTATGCATTGCAGATATCAATCCTGACACAGAAGGGAGTCACTCGAGAACAGCAGGACTGCAACCTTTACTGAGGATGGCACAAATGACACTGAGCCAAACGACTGTTGTGCCCAGCCATCCCTCTATCTGCTCCTCTGTTCCATCTTCTATGCTTTGCCACTCTCTGCACAGCCCTTCAGGTATTAGTCATTAAAAAATACAATTAGATGTAAATTACAAATCCAGCAGCAAACATTAAAATTCTGACCTATTACAAGGGCAAGCCTGATTCAAATATTCTTACAAACAGCTCTCATCTCCATCGATCAGACATTAGTTGTTAGCATGTTCGACATTACAACTGGTAAAAGTTGCAGAGAAATGTCTTAACAGAGGGGAAAACTGGCTGCAGTAAAGTAGCAATGTGTCACAAAGGACTGTGGAAATAACAGTCTTTGACCAAGTTATAACTGTTATGTACACACCCTTGTAAGCACAGTTTTCTTTCTCGCATCTTTAAATCCAATAAAACGACAGGGAAATTTAATCTTTTCATGCGGGTGCTAGAAATTAATAGCAAACATTTTCAGAAGCGTGCCAGCTCTTTGCAGAGGTTCATCATCCTTACTGGGGACAGATGATGATTAAATAGGCATGTGTGTATGTGTGTGTTTGTATGAGTGTGAGGGACAGAGATGAGACAAAGAGATGAGGCTGGACTTAACCCTGCTGCTTGAGGGGACCCAATAATAACAGATCATTTTTTTACAACTTCGACTCACACTCCCTCTGGATAGTTTTGCTCGGTTTTATCCAAATGTGTTGCCTGTGGCATATCAAGTTAGAAAATACACCACATCTATTGTGGGATGAGTGTCTGGTGTGGTCCTCCTTCCTAAAAGCAGCAATTTGAAAATTCAGGACATAAACATAAACATTCACAGTGACCATTACACTTAAGCAGGCAAAGCAGAAAGGCTGGAACACAGAATCAATACACATCTCAAATGGACAACATCTCAGTACTATGTGCACAGTGCAATGCAAGCTCAGCAGCATAACTACATTCCCAGTCTGCAACAATATGCATGAACAAGAACATGGACAAATATGAAACTGTAAAAATAGAGCACGTCTTCTGTGGAGAAATGTAAGAGAAGGTAAGTGGATTACCGCTGCAAACACTGCATACCACATTCCTCCCTGTTCTGGCCTATTATGTCTCCCTCTGGTCTCTCTTCTAAATCAAGGGTGATCAAGCCTTTTCAGCATGGCTGGACATTTTTTCAACACAATACCTCACCCATATCAGAATCTAATCCACGCTAATTTGGAGACCACTAGAGACACAAATGTTAAGTCACTATTTTTCCAGCTCTCTGTTTTCTCAAGGCTCTTAGTCGGAATATTAAGAGTAATGTTTATTTTCTCAGTCAAGATGACTTTCAATGCCATAACCTGAAAACATTTTCATGGTGCTCTGCTGCCCTTAGGACACGAGTTCCACTGACTATACAGAAGCAGATACAGTACTGGGCTGTAGAAGCCAGAAGCAGGCACAAAAAAACGCAGCATTCAGCACACTCCACTCCAAACCCCTCAATCCCAAACTCAATTAATAGATGCTGTAAAAAAAAAAAAAAAAAAAGGCAACAAAAGGGCCTTGCATAGTCACTAAAGTCTTGACACATCCCAAGTTATCAGTCTATTGCAACTCTGACCTAACAGGTTATAATCCCTTTTCAAAGTTATTGTTTGCATGCCTGTGGGATGTAAATACTGCCATCGGTCACCTGGAGCTCTGCACAAACAAATACCACTGGAGGTGAAGCTGTGACAGATGGGGAGGTGTTAAAACAGAAGCACTGGACCAAATGGGGCCTCTCTTACAGCTCTCCTCAAGTTTAAAGAAGGTACAACTCCAACGTGCTCCCCAGATTAAACCTCCTGTGAAGTGAACGTCATAAGCTCATATAAAATCTTATTTCCTGGAAAGCTGATGGAGCAGGAACATCCAAATGGCGATCCAAGACTTCAAATGAAAACATAAAAGAATAATGGTGCCATGAATGATGCAAGTGGCGAGAGTGCTGCCCACCAGTATCTTTGGATGCGCATGAATCTACCAGAGAGTCTGTGCTGGATAAAAACGCAGGCTCTGCTCATAATAGGCGGAATCAATTATTAAGGGTTCCATGTGGGGTGTTTTCATAATTACAACTCACACTAATTAAGTCCACACACACACACACACACTGTAAATGCAGAAGTAAAACGTCCAGAAGACATCACCCGCAGGTAAACGAGAGCAAACCGTTACACACTCACCTGTCCGAGCGCCGCTGCCACTTTCTTTGATTTCCCAGTTAGGTCCGAGCTCCTCGGTGAAGTTGGGACTTTTCTTTTCCCTTCTCTCCGCCCCGCGGGAGACGCACGGGGTGTGTGTGTGTGTGTGTGTGTGTGTGTGTGTGTGTGGGAGGAGGACAACCCGCCTCAAACGTAGCGTGTGAGAGGTGTTTGGCACAACCGGTAAATGCAGACAGGGGCGAAGTTTAACACACCGAAACCCCCGGAGGAGAAAGAGGGAAGCTAACAGAAGCCCTGTGTCATGGTTTCAGTCTGTGCGTCCTGGGCTGTTTTTTTGGTTTGGTCCTCTCTCTAGGTTAAAACGTGTCTCCTCTCCTCTTTCTTTTCTTTTTTCTTATTTTAGTGAGCAACGATAAACACGCTGCACTCCAGCGGAGGACTTCAGTGTGGACTGATGGGAGGAGTGAGGCTCGGTCTTTTTATCCGCAGCCTTCCTGCGCGTCACCACGCCGACCGTACCCACCGGCCTGCGCGTTCAAGGATCCTCGTTGGCCGCACCGCTGTGTCTTTGCTACACCTTTCAAATGAAGCGCATTCTTGCGATTGCAATTCGTTAATCAATATTTTCAAGCACCCAACACGACTTACTATCTTTCTCCACTCTTTGCACTCTGTAGCGACGGGAATTGAAGCCAAGGGGTTACTATCATTCCCCACTTTCGCCATTCGGCAATTCTTTTGAAAGCAGAGAATCCCGTGTGCTTGAACGCAACATCGAGCAAATATCATTGAAACCGAGAAATGTATTTTATCTGTCAGTTTATTATCTTAGCATCATATCCTGTGCGCTTTGCTGATATGAGATTAGAGTTTATTGTTAATACGTGACAGAAAGTGGGTCTATAGTTTGTTTACTTCTCTCACACCAGAGCAGCCTTATTTCAATTAAATTTGTTAAGGTATTAATACACAGTAAAATGCGGCAACAGTTAATGTAACCATACATATTAATGTTAATTTATGTTATATATAATTTAGCCCCCACCTCCTATCACAGTGCCTAAATCTGATAGGCCCATAATAGGGAACCTCCTTATGGTATGTGTGTGTGTTTAACAACAATAGATTTTTCAGTAATAATAATGCTGTCCCTTGTCCTTTGTCCCTTTTGCTTTTTCATCTCTTTATACTTCCAAAATTGTATACAGCATTTATTATTCAAGCTTCTCATTCAGTGGCCCACCTTTAATATTCTCATTTGATGTGATTGTTGCCCACTTCAATGAGTGGTGAGGTCAGATTTACAGGAACTGTTTAAAAAAAAAAAAAGTTCATTATTCACCAGGCAAATAAACAAAGTAAGCCGATAAACCACCGGAGAGGTAACTGGGGCTTGTGCACTCTGTGTTTTCCAGGTTCAGACTTTGTCATCTTCTGTCTTATTGACACATACCAGATGACTCATTAAACCAAACGGATTTATTGATTTTTGTCACAAGGACACCATCTGCAGTCATAATCAGAGAAGGCACGTGATATCAGCAGTGCTTCGACATACATCAGTTCACACACCCTGGGACAGTTTGTCCCAGTAAAGTATCACTGACGGTACCAAAGCTGCATGACGTTCACACGTGCTGACGTCTTGTGTGAGGAATTTCAAGAAAATGAATGAAGCAAAAATACACATTTGCTTTGCAACCGATTTTATTTGGTCTACTGTGGACTGTTATCGCATTCTTCTTTCTGCACAGATAAAGTTTTATCTCACCAAAGGTTGGAAAAGCCAGGCAGAGATTTATGTTAAAAAGGTTGCGAAGTTTCTTAGTCCTGTGAACTGGCTTTGTGTTTATGTGCATGTACAGTACTTACATCTTCAGATTCTTTGCAAACTGTATTTAAATAAAACAGCACTTTAGCCTTTAACCATGTACATCCTGAAATTATGTCACCTGCCTCACAGCCATGCAGCTATTCATAGCGGCAGACACACACCTTGATGGAGTCTCCCCATGTGCATCTACCAGTGGGGAAGCAAAGGAAATGTTCCTCTCAGAGTGATTTCCTGTGGCATATCCCTATTTGATGTGGCTGACCTGGGCTTCCCTGCTTCTCTCTCTGCAGGTTGGTATTAGTCAGCAGCTCAAGGTACAGAGCTTTGGTTTGAACTCCACCCATTGTCAAATGCCAGCCAGCATCCAGAGGCAGGAAGGGGAGGATGGCTGGTAGGGGTCTCCTTTGCAGGTGGTTGTCATCACAACACAGCAGGGTCAGGCAAAGAGTTTGTGGAAATAAGAATACTAACTACTATACTAACAGAAGGAGTCAGATGGTATCATCTAAGTGCCGATACAATTGCCTGCAGTGATTTTAAAATTACTGAAATTCTGATTATATATATATATATATATATATATATATATATATATATATATATATGTACTGTATACATGTCCAATCACAGATTTCTGCAGGGAGCTGGTATTTAAATCATTACTTTGATCTGAAGCAACTGATCTAATATAAACTGTCTCACAGGTTGGGGTCAGACAGCAAATACTTTCTTGATGTCTGGAGCAGGCTTTGAGCATGTTCATCCTTTCATGTTGCTGTGGTGAAATTATCCAACCAACATTTAACTATAGCGCTTCATGTAGAGTAAACTGTAAACTATGACTGTGTAACTGTAACCCACAGCAGAAGGTCGCCATGTCTAGAACTCCTCTTAGTGACTATCAACAGAGCAAGTGCTCTCTAAAAATGTGTTAGACTTGCTGTTAGTACTGATGAATCAGAAATGCTTGTTGTGAGTTTATCTTGGAGGATGCTGTTACAATTGAAAGACTTTCTCTGGTGAACTCTAACCCCAGGGGGCAGTGGTATATTTGGTTTCTTCTCACTCCATCTAGTGGCTGTTAGTCCACAATACAGTGCCTTAGTTTAGCATATATATATATGGTCAGAACACTGTCACAATTAAAAGTGGTTTATATCTAACATCGTTATTTTTCTACAAACTACAAGAAATGGTGAACATCTTAGTTTTTTGGTGCAGAAATACTGGTCTGCCATTTTGTTATGTCATGCACCATTTGTAATGGAAAATAAGAACTTACAAGGCAGTGTCTGGATGTTAATGAAGTCTGAAAAAGAAGTTCAATTTAGAAATCCCAAGGGTAAATCGCAGAATACAATTGAACTTGAATGTAACCTTAATTAAGACTTTAATTACTATGAAGAAACTTTGGTGGCCTTTCAAACTTTCTCCCACCAGGGGGCATTTTCATTCAGTATTAACACCACTAAAGGATTCACCCCAGTGCTGCTGCTTTGTCATCAAGTTAGACCCAGAATAGACTTTTTTATTACTTTTTCCCCAAGCCAAAAAAAAACTTAAATGTAAATATTCTTCTTTAGCTGGAATAAGAGTGAAAGTTCATAGTGTGGCAGTATAGATAGTCTGATTGTTTTAAAGGAATTTCATTAATTCATAAAAGCTGGCTTTTAAATGTAACTGCACTAATTACTTATGAACTCACACTGATGTGATCGTAAAACCTTTTAACTAGAAAAATAAAGTGTACAATGTCAGAACAACTGAATAGTTTAAGGTTTAGTAATGAATATTAACAAATGACAAAGGAAATATTACTTGTAAAGCAGCAGTTGTTCGATGCAGTTCAAGTAGTTGATTTATTTCACTGGAAGAGCAAGTGGTCCAAGTAGCTGATACTCAATCAAGACTCAATTTATAACGCAGTGCACTTGATAGATTTCTGATTTAATAGTTACTGGTTATAATCAAAGCAAATGTGACAACACACATAGGCAGGAAACACTCCGACACAGACTTCAGAGAGTTACATCATGCAGCAAAGCTGAAACATTTTTCACGTCTTGCGTCATGATCTTGTTGGCAGCTGTGCTTCATACTTCCATCAGTGGTGTCTTTGTGTCCAACATTTCCTGTGTACGGAGTCCTGCTGTAGTAGTGTGTGACACTGAATACAACGACAACCAATGCAGATAGATGTATATATGTTGTGTACAGAGCTTTTTATTGTTTTTGAATCCTTAATCAATGTAGTTAATGTTTTTTTAACTGTCTCTAAAGCACTTTGGAAGAATATACATTGTAGACATATTGCATATGAGAAGTTCAGTAAAGGTTATTGTAGGCCACCTGGACAGTATATGTGGAAGACATAAACAGGAAGAGAGATGTTTGGAAAATCCCTCAGTTATGGCAACAGGCTGCTAAAATCCTGTTGGGCTTTTTGTTTGAAGAACTAACACAGATGTTCAGGCAGGAAGGTGCGCGAACTCTTGTGTTTGTTCACAACCCCCGTGCCTGTCTTCAGTTCAGGTCTGCAACTACTAAGAAACTGAATAAACAACACTTTAAATTTGATCTGGTGGTTTTTAATTTTTTACAAATGTGCCACATAACATGAGAAGTGACAAATATTTACAGCTTATAAAAGTAACAACAATTACCTTACATCCTCCAATACACAAGTCATTTGATAATCCGGGTTTTGAAAGTGTACAAATACAAATATATATAATTCACTATTTTAATGTAGGCCTATATAATGAACTGAACTTAAATGTACTAAAGAAAACCTGAAAGCAGAAAGCGCATTGATAGGTCCCCTCTTAGCAACACTAAGCGAGAAACAGCTGAAGATGCAAGTGACCTGTGCGAAGGCTGGTGCTTAGGATATGTCTAATGACATCCAGATGTTAAATAGACTCCTGTCCTCAAATAGGATTTCGTTGCTGCAGTTATGTAAGCCTCGCTCCTCCCTCTGAGCTCTGGTGTTTCTGCTTTTATGTGAGATTCTGGGGAGAAAAACGTGACGCACACGTGCCGGGTTCTTGATGTTACTTCTTATCATTAAACACAATCTCCTGCTAATCTTACTTTTTAACTTCTGTAACATTTCAGTTATTTATTGTTGTTTCCATTGCTCCTTCTACACCACATCCTAAAGATCACAGCATCAGTATTTAATTATCAGTGGAGTGTGGTGGTGAATCTGAAGCTTCTGGAAGATTCTTCATGCACACATGTACACAGACACGTACACGTAACTGGTTAAAGGAACAAATAATTTAAACGTTCCCCTTTAATTCTCACTGAAGTAAAAACACTATTTTGCAACATTCTTGCATGTTGTGGATGTCTGTTTCTAGATAATTCAGTATTACAGTAACAGAAGTTTGTGTCTTCATATGCTGAAAACATTATACAATGAAAAAAATGTTTTCTAGCTTAAGGGGTATTAGGCCATTTGCCAAGACTTGTTTGACCCAGCAGTTGCCCTCATTCTGGACATCCTGAGGAATTTCAGTGCAAACTGTGCCTCCTGGGGCTTTTTCAGAATGACAGGGCCCCCCCTAAGAAGGAGGGTGGGTGCTGCAAATTTTTCACGTGGCAAGTCTTGCAAAGTCAAAATTAGTAGGTGGACTTGTGATCCCCAGTTTATGAATCTCATGTAATCTGAATTTTTACATATTCTGAAGATCCTAGTCATTAATCCTGGACTCCAGAATTAGTAGTTGCAGATTTTGTTTCCCCTGAAACTTTCAGAGAACGTTATGGATGGTTCCCCTGACCAGTGACTAAAAAATGTCAAGCTACAGATCAGTGGACATGTCAGGACAATTTGCAGAAAGCTGCAAATGAGGAGGAGTTACAGAATTAAGAGATTAATGAAATATCTCCGGGTGGAAGTTAGCTTGTCTGACATCATGATCAATATTTAGTGCTACACAGCCCGTGTGATGCAGAATGATAACTTACCCATAATGTTCTTGCTATTTCATTTCACATGTTACATTATTTTGAGTTCTTTCACGTGATTTAAGCATTTTTCCTCTTTTCTTGTAGATTCGGTGCAAAGATTACACACAATGTTGTGATCGAACACATTTGCAAAATCATTTACAACAAAACTCACTTAGTTAAAAATGTTTCTCACAAGTTATGAAAGGAGATCTTGGTTAGGACGAGGCAGTTTTTGTGATGGTGGTTCTGCATCACACCCCCATCTTGCAGCCACCCTGCAATCAGCAGCTGAGTTGAACAGACGTGGCACTGTGGGGGTTGGGTGGGGGTGGGGTTGTAGATACTCTGTGAAACGTGACTTCTCCTGAATGAAGTTCTAGAAAATTCCATGTGAAATGAGATGATATAGAATAATGCGTTTAAAAACGTTTAGCTACAATATCCATTCGTTTTTTTTTCCTCTGAGAACAACTGCGTCATTTCACTGATGTCTTGTCTGCTGAGACTTTAGAAGAAACCGAAAAAGCAGCAAACAACTGCACAGACTTCTTTGACGTGCCACACACTGTATGCTCACACTAAGGAATCGTCCAGTTTGAACTAAAGCAAACTTTAATTTTCATCTTTTTCATGTGATGAAACCAGCTTTGGATATTGAGTCAGCAAGAAGTATTAGGGTGTAGAGGCTGAGGATTATTTTTGTGTATCAGTAGCTGCAACTGACCCACCATCAGTTAGTTTTTATTGAATTTCTGCTTGCAGCTGCTCATGGGAAACTCTCAAAGCTGAGCTCAGATCAGTGCTGAAGAGTTAATGTCTCTGATTACAGCCTTTGGCTCAAGGGGGATGTCCCAGTTCCCCACTTCCTGAGAAAAAACACAGGCCCTAATTTAAATATCCCATTCCCACTTCTAGAAAATTCTCTCTCAGGGTATAAAGAGCAGCAGAGTGTTGGACTGTCAAGCGATCCACCGGACACAGCTCAGAGAAGAAACCCTGCGAATCTGTGCCAGGTAAGGATTGAAAGATAACTGCTGAAACTTTTGTTTTCAGGAAGGAATGCAGAGGGGGAAGAAGCTGCTTTGTTTGATTGTTACTGCGCAGCTTTTTTCTGTTTTAGCCAGGTTAAAACGCACTGCTATTTCTCTGGCTGTTTCGCCTGCATAGTTCACCAGATTTCTGTTTTTCTGTTGTTAAAGAAAGGGAATCTTAAAGAGCTTAAAGTTTTCATGCATCTTACCCTTCAACCTTAACTTACCCTCATGTTTGAGTCGTGCATGTCACTGTTTAAATGCATTAAGTATGGTCACATCTATTGAGGAAGTGTCTGTGTACTCAATCTGACTTTGTTGTTTAAAACCTAACCCATCACCTTTTGACGATGATAAATCCAAATCTGTTCTCTAAAAAAATCTGTGTTGCTTGACTGTGGTGCATCTGATTGGATCAAAGTTTTGTTCTGGGTTGCACACAGCCAATGAAATCAGTTCACGTCTCTCAATGTGACAACTTGAACCTAAATGTTTTAAGTCTAAGGGTGAAAAATTAGGACGTAGGATGTAGACACAGACTTGCATCTGAGTCAGAGCATGAATAATGTTTCACTGCCTGCTCTTTAGAGATTATTACATACACCTCTTGTCTTTCAGAATGAAAATCGCAGACATGAAAACATCTGAAGGTATCCGAACATGATGCAGAAGTCATTTCTCCTGTATCAGTAATATGCAAATAACAAACAACATATCTCTGTAAGGTGGTAGGGAGTCAAAACTGTTTTTAGAGATGTCACTCTGCTACATGTAGCCTTAGGCTTTGCATTTGGTCCTTTGTTTGAACAAGCGATGGGATGAGATAGATATAGCCTGCAGCAGGCTCACGCCCTCCTCTGGCGCAGAATATGGCTCAGAGTGCCACTACAGGGAGTTCTCATCTTTATTTCAACTGGCTGAAGACGAATCCTTAAACTTGCCAGTCCTCAAAGTGAAAATGTCCAGAGAGGTTTCATGTTACATCCTTGAGTCAGCACAAAGCTTCACTCTGAGTGGACAGCAGCTCCGGCTTCACAGCTGAGCTTCTAGCTGCTGCTGACGTGGCGAGCAAAATGTCTACCTCAAGCTTCTGTGTGGGCTGAGCTAACCCAGCCCTGCCTACAGCTTCCCATCCCAATCTGTTTCCTTGTAATTTCACATTTAATTTCAGCTAAATATTCACAAAACAATTGTTTTAACAAATATATAAAATGATTTGAAAAAAAAAAAACAAAAACTCAACAATTGCCTTACATCCAACACAAATCAACACATGTTTTAGTGATTTTTACACAATCTACCCAGGTTCAGTAATATTAATTTGAAAATTTTTTTTGTTAATCTTTCACAGGCTGCTACAGCTGCTATTGGAGACAGACAGGATGCGGATGATCAGCATTGTAGGTCTTTGTCTGCTGGCCCTCGTGGCTTCTGCAGAGGACAAGAAGTTGAGCAGCCATGCCACCATGCTGGCTGATAACAGCGCCAACCTGGCCTTCAGGTATGCTACTGTGATTTTTATTTGACTTTTAGATTGAATTATTGAATTTTATAGCCCATTAAAGGTTCACCTTGTAAAACAAAACAATTAAAACTGTTCTTATTTTACCATTTCATTCAGCCTTTACCACAACATGGCAAAGGATAAAGATACAGAGAACATTGCCATCTCTCCCTTGGTTGTGGCTTCCTCTCTGGGGATGGTAGCTCTTGGTGGCAAGGCTTCCACTGCCTCCCAGGTCAAAACTGTCCTCAGTGCTGACAAGCTGAAGGATGAACACCTGCATTCAGGGCTGTCGGAGTTGCTCTCTGAGGTAACTACAACAATTGAACTCTTAGACCTAACATGTAACATCAGATCATTTTATTTTTACTCTAGTACCACAGGAGGAAGCATCCCCAAGATGGACCTTCAGTAGTTACAGTGTTTTGGCCTTCGTAACAGTTTATATGTTGCTCCTTCTCAGGTGAGCGACGCCAAGACACGCAACTCTACCTGGAAGATCAACAACCGCCTCTACGGACCCAGCTCTGTCTCGTTCGCTGATGATTTTGTGAAGAGCAGCAAGAAGCACTACAACTACGACCACTCAAAAATAAACTTCAGGGACAAGAGGAGTGCGGTGAACTCCATCAATGAGTGGGCAGCCAAATCAACCGACGGCAAGCTGCCTGAGGTCACCAAGGATGTGCAGAACCCAGATGGAGCCTTGATCGTCAATGCCATGTTCTTCAAGCGTGAGTACAAATACTTTCTTTTACTCAAAGCTGAAACAAAAGATATGAAAAGTTTTTGCAGGTGTGTGACTTTCTATATTTTGTCCAACAGCTCACTGGGATGAGAAATTCCACGAGAAAATGGTGGACACCCGTGGTTTCCTTGTTACACGGTCATTAACTATTGGAGTTCCCATGATGCATCGCACAGGTGAGTTCCTCCGTTATCTTTACATCTCATCTTAGCTTATTATGTCTCGAAAACCCACAAGCGACTCAACAAGAATGCAAACATGATAAAAGATCTGCTTTTTCTAACTGCTCTTCACAGGTCTGTATGACTTCTACGAGGACACAGAGAACCGTATCTATGTGCTGAACATGCCTCTGGGCAAGAAGCAGGCCTCCATGATCTTTATCATGCCTTACCACCTGGAGCCCCTGGCACGCCTGGAGAAACTCCTCACCAGGCAGCAGGTGGACACCTGGCTGAGCAAGATGGAGAACAGAGCTGTGGCTATCTCCATGCCCAAAATCTCAGTAGAAGTCAGCCACAATCTGCAGGTAAATGGCGTCTGCCTGATGGTTTCCATGACTTAAAAAAATATATACATCAAACCTCAACGAAGCATTAAGCAACTCTGTATTTTTTCTTTTCTAGAAACATCTAGCAGAGCTCGGTCTGACTGAGGCTGTAGACAAAGCCAAGGCTGACCTGTCAAACATCTCAGGAAAGAAGGACCTCTACCTTTCTAACCTCTTCCACGCATCAGCCGTCGAGCTGGACATCGAGGGAAACCCTTATGATACCAGCATCTTTGGCAGCGAGAAGCTGAGGAACCCCAAACTCTTCTATGTCGATCATCCTTTTATTTACCTGGTGAAGGACAACAAGACCAACTCCATCCTGTATATTGGCAGAGTGGTTAGACCTAAAGGAAACACGATGCGTGATGAGCTATAATGTTAGTGAGTTGTGAGTTGTGTTGGATAGCTTTGTGAAATTATGTCAGGATCCTGTTTGTGTGTGTGTATATATTTTGGGTGTGACTGATACCTCATGAACACATTCCAATAAGTAACCTATGGACTGAGCTTAGTGTTTTAAACTACAAAAAAAAGACATAAATCACACTAAAAACTCCCATCTGTGCCTTATTTGAGATTTCCACAGAGAACAGGAAGGTGGCACAGCGGACAGCATGCTTATATTAAGTATGATCTCTTTTTCTTTATAACCTGTTTTTGCCAGTGTTGGTTCAGCCATGAACCATGTGCGTTTTCTTGCAGTATCTTTAATGTTTAAAGAAAAAAAGATCTTTGCACAAGCTTGTTCTACAGTTCTGTTTCACTCCACGACATATTTAGCGCCAGTCTGCACTGAACTATTCTGCTGCATGTGCTGAACTTGCAGTAGAAAGGTGGCAAACGGCTGATGCTTAATTTATGTTGCCCTGCCAACCATGCTGTGCCATTTTGTTGCTGTCCACAAAGAAACTGTTGGAATTGTGTGATTATGTTATAATATGTGTTTTTTTTTCCAATAAAAAATAAAGAAAAAGAGTTTTGTGTGGCTGTGCTATTTTTGTACACCCTGTCTGAAAACTATCCAAATGCAGTAGACACAGCCCTATGCAGGGTTGAACACAGGAATGTGTGTTCACTAGAGTTAACATCTCAAAGGAAAAGGATAACAATCTTTACAGTCCACTGGAGGTCAAACAATCCTCCCAGGTCTGGAATGCAGGGATCAGACAATGGCTGTCTTTTCCCTATACTGCTCCTCGGCTGTGGATAAATACCCATAGAATTTTATGGTTCATTTCTCCGACCGCCACTAGACTAAATACTAAAGTCAGTACAATCTTTGTTGATATACCCAAAACAAAATAAAAGCAGACTATGCAGTGGAAAAACTGGAGTGCAGGGTTCTCATGGTGAGTGGGAAACGTAATCTCCTGCAATCCCAGCACAGTAGATGAAAGGATGTTGCTGTAAGAGGAGCTTGAAAAAATAATACAAATCTGAACTTTATAATCCCTTTCACATAGTCACAACATGATCGTTAGTTTTATCATTAGTTCTGATCACAGAAAATATGACAATAAAAGATCTAAATGATGCTTTTGATCTCTTTGTAAGGAATAGATGCCTTCTGTGTTGGAGCTGTAGCACCCCCGTCTGGTCGTGAAGAGTAAAATGAGTAAAAGGCCCGAGTGCATTCAACTTTTGAAGCATTTCAAACAATATTGTTACAAATCAATTTATATATTAAATTACAAATCAATGTATTGATTTATATCATTATTGTATTTTTTATGTCTCAATGCTGGATGCAGCTCATACAGCAGAACGTTTAATTTGAACACCAGATGGTGCTCTGGATGAAGTGCACTGCTCACCAACATCATACACTGCTACTTCTGCTGTAACACTTTCAGATGTTATTTACCTTCAACTTGAAATGACACAAAATAAATAAAATGCTGAAAAAAAATGACCATCATAAATTGTTTTCCTCATCCACTTTAGTTTCATTAAATTAATTTGTAATATAGATCTGTAAATAATTACAGCAGGACTCGAATCATTGAGACCTTAAGCAAAGACAATACATTTAATTCCATTTATTTACTTGATACCGACATTAAACATCATAGTGTTAGTGTCAGGGGGAAAGAAACTTGACAACAATCAGCATGTTTGAAAATCTGATGTTTAACTAAACAGACTTGAAAATTAATTGATTACAGGAAAGAAAAAAAATCAAAACTTTCTCTGTGTTGTCATTACTTTCAAAGTTCTGTCATCTTTTCAGTACTGTCAACTCATTTACGGATTGTAGCTCAGAAAATTTGAAATAGGCCTACATAAACATGACTGACTTCATTGTCCTTCTGTGACAGAAGAAATAAAAAGGGGCAAATTTCTCAGTTTCTTGTTTGATAATTATACGCAACACCAGCTTTTGCCTCCAACTTTTGTATAGGACCAATAACACTATATTCAGCCATACCTAACTAACACCTCCACGTTCTATATGAGCTGCGACAAACTAAAAAACATAATCATCAGAAAAACATTTCATTTTGAAATAGGCGTTTGGGATGTTCAGTCTTCCTACGGGTGAACCTCTGGTTGTCCTGTAATAGGCGACCACTCAGTGGCCAGTGAGTGCAGAAGAGTAAGAGCAATGAATGGGTGCATCCTTCATCATCTTCCCTGTGCTTCTGGTAGCAGGTACGTAGGCAGGTAACACCCCTCATTACATTAGCACCATTGTGTACTGCTGTGTTGGCTGCAGGTAGATTAGCCAGTCGATGGACAATCCTCTTAAAAAAGTCTGCATTAAGCCACAGTGAGAGGCTCGGTGGTGCTCTGTCCTCTGTCTGCCCCTCCAAGATCTACCTCTCTGTCTTTCTTTGGATGTGCTACTTTTACATTTTTACTTCATTTTCTCTCACTCAGACTTTTTTGTCCACTTGTCTGTTGGCTTTGCGAAAAAGTATCTTGATCTCCTCTGTCACCATCTCCTGCCAGTTATCCCTAGTGAACAGAGATTGGAGTTAAAGGTGTCGCTAAAGCCATTCTTGTATTTTACAGTAACATTAGTGTTTAAGGAAAACCTGTGAATCATAAGAGGTGAAAATGTGACGTGAAGACGTAGCACAAAGAAGAAAAAGAAAAAAAACAAACACAAGAACTGCGTCCACAAATAGTTGTGAATAGAAATGTTCCAGCCAGACGCACTAAACAAGCAACAAAGAGGGTTTTCTGCAATCTGTGCAATAAGATGTAAAAGGGTATAAGATCAAGGGATTAATGAAACCAGTACAACACATCACAATCACCAAGATTCAGAAATCAATGGGAGGAAGTAGTCTGTGTGCCAGGTCAAAGGTTGCATTTAATCACATCCAACTGACAGCCACTGCACCAGTTCTACAAGACAACACCAGCTAGCATGCACGTTTCTACCTTCTGCTTTTGAGCATAGAAAGTCAAGCCTTTTTCTCAGTTTTCTTTCTCCTGTATGCAGCTATTTCCTCAGGGTTCAGCCCGTGATTGTCTTGCCTGAAGTAACACGTGGATGGTTGCAGTTTGCACAAGTTTGTCAGAAACAGGCAGCAGTTTGACAGTGTTGAAAGTAGTAGTGATTTTATTTTTAGATATTAAAACTAATAATTCTCATTAAAACAACTTTATGTCAGATAGGACATTTGTATTACAGAGTGAATTAGTTCCTTTTGCAATTTTAAATTATTATTATTTTGAATTGCACAAGTTGTATTGAATAATTTGAAATTTAAGCTCTTACCCTGGTTTAATCTCTGGTGGTTTTGGCAATGGCTTTGTAAAGTTAGTTTTCCCCACAAGCCAGTATGTCTCTTCAATACCTTTACCCTGCAACAAAAATCCATACATATACACACACCACAAAACATGGCAATGATTAGCAAAATCTCAGATGGTCTCCTCTAAAATATTAATCACCACAGTGAAACACCGAAACCCTTTACCTTCAGCTCTGTCTTGCCTCTGACTTCTATTTTATAACCCTCATTAAGAGAACGGAGGATCTTCACAGTACTCATATTCACATGGATTCTATAAGCTGAGGGAAGAAACAGACAGAAGAAAAGACTGGACCAAAACAGAACATGGCACAACACAATAAACACGATGCGGCATGTGTACGGGATACTCACGCAGCCCAGTAGATTCCATACGAGAGGCGGTGTTGACGGTGTCTCCAAAAAGGCAATACCGAGGCATGGTCAGACCTACCACTCCAGCAACGCATGGCCCTGCAGTGACACAGAAATGCCATACGTATTGTGAATATATGTACATATTTATATGTCGGGTAATGTTATCAGGGGAGTTGATGATGTATCATACTCTCATTTTTCCTATTGGACATGTTTGGGCATGTGTTTTGTATCTGTAAACACACACGATAGATGGGATAAAGGTGATTTCAAAGTGAGATAATGAACATTAGAAAGAGTGATTCAGTACAATAAATTCGACTATTGTGCTGGTACGACATCACGTGTAGTCCTTGTAGTACCTCAGATGTTTTATATGTCTTTTTCAGACTGTATTAATGTACCACCATTAAGATTACCACACGTGATCTCATGACCAGTGACCTCATGACCAGGGACCTCATAACTAATGATGTTTGTATTGAAAAGTTAATGATTGTGAACCACTTAGATCCAGCTCACCTGAGTGGATTCCTATTCGGATCCTGACAGGCACGTCTGGCATGTGCCGCATATGGAAAGTTCCCACTGAGCTGAGGATGTTCAGAGACATGTTGGCGATCTCAGCAGCGTGTTTGTTGCCATTTCTCTTTGGCAGACCTGATGCTACCATGTAAGCATCACCAATAGTCTCCACCTGGGCGGTGTCAAAAATATTTCCACATATTTAGTCTTAGTTAGGGTGTGTGTCTCTCTCCGGTATGTGTACACAGATGCTGTTGAATAAAACTTGCATTATATTAGAGAGATATGATTACTAATTATGTTTCATTCTATACAAACAATGCAAACCTTTAAATCGAATATTTATTAAATATATAAATCTATGAATATCAGCTAAAGAAAGGTAGCTTGAATTCAACATCTTCACACATGCATTTACTATGAATACTGAGTATTCCCTCTGACCTTGTAGACATCATGGTTACTGAGGACAGCATCAAATAGACTGTAGAGGTCATTGAGAAGGTCGACCACCTCGATGGGATCACTGAGTGAGGAGATGGTGGTAAAACCCACAATGTCACTGAAGTAGATTGTCACCTGGTCAAAGTACTCTGGTTCCACTGTGGCACCAGTCTTCAGAGCTTCAGCTACAGAGCTGGACAACAATTCAGGAAAGTTACAGAGCGTCTGGACATTTATTTCTCAAATTCACACTGTTGAAAGGATCATTGTGTGTATTTTGACTCACGGTGGGAGCATCTCTGACAGCAGCTTCTCGGTTCTCTGCTTCTCCACCTCTAGCTCCTCTGTTCTTTCTCTAATGAGGTCCTCCAGGTTGGAGCTGTACTGCTCCAGCATCCTCAGCATAGAGTCAATGATGTTGGTCTTCTTACCCTTGTTGATGAGCTTGAACTAGTTGTAAAACAAAGTTGCAGAATTATTTAAGCTATATTTTTCAAAATTCAGTTTGCGAGTGTGACAATAGCTGTAATCTTTGATAGAATTATGGTATTTCCAAAAAGGTACCCTGTCAAAGATCTCTTCAAATGTTGGCCTGCGGTCAGGAAGTTCGCTCCAGCACTGCTTCATCAGCTGAATACATTCTAGTGGAGCCTGGTCCGGGGCCACAGTGGGGCGACACATCGGAGGGGGCTTCTTCACCTTACGTATGATCTCTGTGTGGAGAGTGGAGCAGATCATTAATATCAACATGGTGTCCCGCTGTTGCATGTGAGCTCTGTTGCATGCTGGATAATACAAAATGCTGTAAATACTGGTGAAAGTTTCCTGATATCTACATCTTAGTTGTCCCAAACTTTATTTTAAACTGTGTGCTTCTGATAATCTGCATCTCCTCCAAAGTTATAGATACACACCTTCAGGTGGCAGACCCAGCATGCAGTATGGGGGCCCTCTGACCACCACCTCTTGAAGGATAATAGAAAAACTGTACACGTCTCCCTTGTAGGTACCTTTACGAGTGCTTGCAGGGTCTCTAAGCAACTCTGGAGCCATCCAAAATAGATCTGAGCAGAACAAAGGAGACATACTGCCAGTCACAACCAATATTTAGCAAATCTTAGTTGTGTTTTTGTGTATGAGTGCAATAGTGGATGCAAATTATATCAAATTTTTAACTCAACACTTAAATTGCTAATGTTGTAGATAATGCAATTGGTCTTTGAGAGATGTGTGATTAAAGGTTCCTTCTACAAATGTACAGTACACACAGTAGTAGTAGTTGCAGACACAATTTCTGTCCAAAGTAGAGGGTACCTTCAGGTGCAGGATCTTCTAAGGGAGCCTTCTGAGACTCCAGCAGCTCATTGAAACCATAGTCAGTAATCTTGAGGACAAATCGCCCATCTACCACGCAGTTACGAGATTTTAGTCTACCATGGGGGAATTCTCTGTGGTGAAGATATTTCATACCCTGAAAGCATAAAAGATTCAACTCATGAAGAAAAGACTATCTGAATTATCACTTGTGGTAGAATGTCAAGCAGGGTGGTTGTAAAAGAACAACTGTTCATCACCTGCAGTATATTTTGTATGTACCTTGATGAGGTCAAGCACAAGGGACGATTTGAACATCCAGTCCAACTTAACATCTTCATTCCTCAACAGGTCCTGCAGACTCCCCCGCGAGCAGTGCTCCGTCACCACAGCAAACATGGAGCAGTCCGAAAAGAAGCCAAGGAATGGATTGACATTTTCATTTCTCAGATCCTTCATCTGAGAAGAAGATGAACAAGTTGGGAAAATTGTAGAAAAAAGCTATAAAACAATAAAACAATACAATACACCCATAAAATATTTATTGTAAACAAATACTGCACATATGTGTATTATGGTATTTCAGACACCCTGTAGCTTTTCCAAACAATTGAATTATGGTGAAAATACAATACTGTGGAAGTTTATTTATTTTCTGTTTCATTGTGTTTTACCTTTGTAAATATCCGTGTGGTGCTCTGCTTCACCTCCTTGAACTGACCCTCTTCAAATTTCTTCAGCCAAACCCAGTCACCCTTAAAGAGAAGCAATGTTCTGAGTATTATTTTATATAGTATTATAAATAATAGAAAGAAAAAAACAGTTTTACTCCCTTAAATATGTACTGAACTTTTCATCAACACCTATGTGCTCACATAGGTGTATATATATATATATATATATATATATATATATATATATATATATATATATATATATATATATATATATATATATATATATATATATATATATATATATATATATATATATATATATATGTGTGTGTGTGTGTGTGTATATATAGTATAGTTTAATAATATATAGTTTAATAATAATATAGAATTTAACTTTACCTTAACTACAAATAATTAACATTTAGCGTTAATGAACCAGATATGGGCTCCACCTTGCAGTCCCTCATTTTAGAACTTATGCTGGAATTAGTGCAACGACTTTTTTACAGTGTAACCCACCTCATACACAGCTACATTTGTGGTCTCGTGAGTTGCTGTCTGCATACTGTTAACGGAGTGTGAGCGGTCTGCAGATTTCTCGTCGAGAACACTCTTAGACTCACTCAGATCCTCTAAAGTGATCTTCTGCAAGACATCACACAAAGTGAGATGTGTAATAAATTAGTTTTATCTGGACACTCAACATTAGATTACATCCATTGGGAGGAGCTAAAAACATGCACAACTGATTAATGTAAAGTTGCTACTTACCTTCTTGCTAAGCTGGGGGTTAATAAAAGTGAGATCCTCTAAGGTCAGGAGGATCCGATTGGGACCTTTGACCAGCTGGATTTGTTGCAGTCTCCTCCTGCCAGTCAGATTCAGTAAAGATAAGAAATTCAATTCAACCAATGGGCAAATCCTAAGATTATCTCAGAGATCATCATTGAAGCAGAGAAAGGTGATGAATAAGGACATTACTTTTAGTTTCCTGTTAGCAGACACGATGTAGTCATATTGGAAGGTGTAAAATAACAAATTTTTCTACTATTGGAGAAGAATTGCTTTTAAAATAAATGCTTTGCCTGATTGAAATAGGTCACGGAAATAATCGAAAATAGTGTGGATGTACTCAAAATATTCCAAAAGTGTTTGTGTTTTGTGTTTAATGTCATTGTATGTATTGAAACATTAGAAAGAGCATAAATGAAAGATCCACTTGATGTCATCTTTCTTGTGTTTCATTAAAATCAATTTTCATGTCCAGAGATAATCTCTGTAGGGGATATTTCTTTAGCATCCTATCTCATCAGTCACTCAAGAGTGCAAATGCATCTTTTCTGATTCAAAAATCCATCTACTAAAGATCGAACAAGTGAATGTGTTTGCATTTGTAGACTGTACCTGACATAAAGTGTTATACTGAGCCCTCCTACAGCCAGAATCGAGATGATTGAAAACACCACTATGATGTAGGTGACCTCTACACCTGATGACAAGAACAGATAATTGCATACAATAAATGACATAAAGCATGAAGAGCATGCTATAAAACACATTAATGCAATTAATGCAAACTTACAAGTGCCCGTGATCACAATATATAGTATATATATATATATATATATATATATATATATATATATATATATGTATAGTGCATGTCAAAACAAAACATCTTACCGCCTGTGCAGACTGCATTCTTTTCAAACCAGCAGCTGGAGTCTGCTGAGGGAGAGGATCCTCCCGGAAAATTAATGGACTTTCCTGCAAACTGAAGCACTTCCGATGTTAGATCCACCACATAGGTCTGGTAGAGCTGACTCCCCTTGTTGTTAGTGTCCAGGATGACATATTTCATCTTGACTTTCCCACCAGTATCCACCTGGACCTTCTGGTTGAAGCCGATGAATGTTGTGTTCTTTGTGAAGTAAGCCAGGTTTGAACCTGATAGTGGCATGCCTGCTCTCCTGATATTGTGGATGGACTTTGCCAGCAGGTAGATGCTGTTGTAGATTGTCCCAAATAATGGGTTAACCTACAAGAGCGATTGATGTGTGTTGGTAAGGTCACAAAAGAAGACGTGACATGTAATTATATTATTACAATTATCTTAAACTGTCCTCTCTAGAAATGTAGACTAGGAAATGAATTAAATGTATCAAGGCAGGACTAAAATGCACAGTTAGCAATGGTAGAAATTGATGGTGGAAGTAAAAATACTAAATAGCCACCACTTGGATGGATGGTCACAGCAACCAATACATTTCCAGTGTGTCTATGGTCGTTTGAGTATAGTTTTAAGACTAGAAAAAGCTCTTAACCTTTTACACTTTAATGTCCCATTGTGACATTAAGGCAGCTCCTACCTGCTCTGCCTGTACAGCCACTGTCAGTTCCTCACTCTTCTTGGCAGCAGTGAATGCCTCGTAGAAGGACAAAGGATCAGAGGCCATGGTGATGGTGAGCACTGCATCGTAAGCGTCCCTCAGCCTGCTATTGTTTTGCAGTGGCCAGTAGGAGACATTGGTGTAGGGCACGCTGTAGTGGAGGGTGTCGTAGGGAACAAACACGTACTTCCCTGAAGTCAAACCCATTTTCTGTGCCATGAGGAGGAAATTAGCCTGCTGCTCTCCTCCAAACAGCACTGAGTGCATGCACATGATGATAACTGAAACAGACACAGTGGTGATGTGCTAAATATATGGATATACATACAGTCACTGCACGATGCACCCTTTATTAGTCAGGTCTTATGAAATAACTGAACTAAATCACTAGTTAAAAGTGAAAGGCTTGGGTGTCCTGGGGAGGTGCTGGCTATGGCTGACCATGTAGTCAATGTTATTTTGCAGCATGAATCCTTTGATTCCTTCCTCTTTCCCCTCTCTTACCTTTTATGTCTCTACTTCTAACCTTTAGCATAAAAAGTCCAAAAAACAGAAGTGGTCACTATTAAAGAGAAGGTTTCTGTCTAGTGTTACAAGTACATTTCATCACTGTAGAGTCACAGACTCACCTTTTATGTTTCCTGCAGCTTGGATTTTCCTCAGTGTGTTCTCCACCTCTGTATCATTTATACCAATGGATGCAACCAGACCAACGGGAAGTCCTTTAGTCCTCAGAGCAGTGGCCACTCTAATTGCCGTTTCAACCCAAATATCCTCATTGGACGAGACCACTACAACATTAGCCCACCTAAAATGTTTCAACACGATGAACAACACGTCAGTGGGAAATGGCACTGTCCTTGCAAATGTGGGATAACCTGTGGCAGCATCCAGCTCACAGCTAAGACAGCTGTAGGAGAAGACGCCCTTATCCCAGTTCTTGGCCAGAAGAGTAGCTGAAGTACAGTATCCAGGGTTGGTGGGTCCCAAAAACGCATCTGCCATCTTCTCATAGTAAATAAAGGCGGTGAGTGCTTTAGAGGTTTCACAAGGCTCCTGGAGAATGATGAAGTCCATAGTCAGACCCAGAGCAAGACTTGGGTCTCCGTTTATTCTGCTTACAGCGAGCCTAGCGGCCTCAGCAGGAAGGGACCTGTAGAACACGGGGTCGCAGTTCCAAGGCCCCAAGACCCCCACTTTGAATATTAAACAGCGGACACAGCAAGGGAACGTTAACACTCCGAGGAGGATCCATAATAGAAAGTTATATAAGGGCAGTGAAGTTAGAGTTGGTCTTCTTTTAACTGTGGGCGCACATGATGGATGGTTGGACTCCCAAAGCGCCCCTCTGAAATTAGGAGAAATATGTTGCATTGTCCTTCCAGGGTGTCCAAGATAGTGAATCTTTGTGTTCACTATTAACTTATCAATTTCCCCTGCGACACCTGCAAAAATAAATGAATTTAAAAATCGTTCTTGGAAAGTATATATTTTTTCCAACTAGTATAAGTACGCAGCTCTGAATTAAAAAAAAAAAGAATCACTTACCATTTCTTTAATACCACCAGGCCATTCTCAAAGTCAGAGACAATCTTACAGGTGTGCTCTACGCTTTTCTGTCTCCACAAAAATCTGTCAACTGACCATCCCCAAACTTTACCTAATGACCCCAAGGATCCACGGTGTCACCCTAGTGAAGACACAGCCAAGTCATTGTGTTTGGATTATGGGCTGAAAGTGACAGGAAGGACTCGGGAGCTGTGTCTGTCGCGTTTAGAGACAACTTCAGCACCCAGGAGAGCTACTTAGCCCCGCAGTCAGCGCCTCTGAAGGCTCCTGTGGGTTTCCACAAACAGTTCCGTTCACAGGCATCTTATCTGAACAACGAGGAAAAATCACCGGTGGACCAAAGGTTCTCTTGCTTTCATATGTATATATAAAACAAACAAAAAAAAGAATATCACATATTCCAAACTCAGTTACAAAGCAAATAAAGTCCAAAGACAAAAAATCCCACCAACAGCAATTTACATGAACGACAAAAATAAAAAAGAATTGAATGCATTGTCCGTATAGGAGGTTACTGTCAGCTACAGGCCCATTCATTCAAATCCCTCCAAAGTGACCTGGATGAAAACACAGGTGTTACTCACTAATCCATTTTCAGTGAGGCGCAGTATAAGAGGATTGGCAACAGGCCTTAGAGGTCTAGTCTAAAAGCCTTGTTATTGTGCAGCCTGGAGAGGCAACAAGACCTTTTCCTGTCATTCAAGATATCACTATGAATTCATGAAGTCATTTCGTCTCTCTTCAAATGCGATAATGAGATGATCCACGTTTCATTAAATTCATGACAACAAAAATACTAAGTCAAAACCTAAAGCTCAACATGAATATATAGAAATAAATATTGAATTTACAGACATTTTCTGATGTGCAGACGTTGTCTTGCCATGGAAACACCTCAGCAATACTGCAGGAAGGCACCTGAACCATGCTTTAATTGGTCTAATATGCCCGCAGCAGGTCCCACAGATTAAATGAATTTGAACCTTGGTGGAGTGGGAGTAATTAAAGATAACGAAGGGTGCTCCCTGTGGGAGCTGCAAGTTCTGATGTGTTTTGCCTGCGTCAGTCTTTCAACTCTTTTTTTTTTAAAAGTCACCATCACCAAAGCAGCCTGCTGGCATATGACTCCAAGAACAGCTGCTGCCACGACATCAACCCTTGGATGACAGTGTTAAATGCAAAATATATTGGCTGGGCCAATGACTTTAAAAAACTGAAGGACTTTGCATTCACCATAAGACTCTCAGGAGAAAAGAACAGAGAGTATGAAGCAACAACGGTATCTGTATAAAAAAGCTGCCCTATATCTGCATGCATGTGCATTTGTGCGTGTGTGTGTTTGGAGGATTTTACATATACCAAATAAAAACTATGCATTTGAGCCATAAAGACACATTACGCATTGTATAATAGATGTAGGCAGGTTGCACTTCTGGATGCAGGTGCGGAGTGTGTAAAGTGACAATGATTTTAAAGTTGCTGTATTCATCACAGTAGCTTCATGGTTTCTCAGGTAATGCTGCCGGAGAGCTTGAAGGTCTCACATGTGCCATAGTGGTCTCTGTCCTTGTCCTTCACACACTATTTCAGTTTAAGTTTAGCCTGAAGTTGTGGCAACCAATCATTGCTTACACTGATCAAGCATTTGGTGGATGCTCCTTCTGTATGAGGTACTTGAATATTTTTGCCTTCCAGTCTCACTCTATTTGCAAAATTTGGGTCCAACTTTTTGGTTTTTAGAAATGTTACACAAATACCCCAGTGCGTTGTGTGCACATGGGTTTGGAAAGTGATTCTACCTCTGTTGACCCATATCCCACATAAGCCGATGAGCCTCTTAAATGTAACACCTTGACACCACTGTCCTGCACCCAGGAATAGAGGGCAGAAATGATGACTCAGCCCAATGTCCATTCAGTGAGCAGTGAGCATAACACATCAGATGTTGCTCCTTAAATTAGCTTTCTTTTGGATACTGTGAAAGGAAACAGCTACTACTACTACTATGACCACCACCACCACTACTACTACTACTATTACTACTACTAATTATTATTATTATTATTATTACTATTATTATTATATGTATGACTATTATTATTATCATCACCATTATTATCCTATTTTTTGAGCAAATAGAAATTCAAAATGTATAGTAGGGAGATAAATAAAATCAATCAACTAGCCAAGATACATGTCTCTCATTATGCAAAATGGGAAAGGGGGGCAAAATGCAACATGAGCAACAAAGGGGATAAATGATTAAATATGTCCTTGGCCAGGTTAAAATATGATAATGAGGAAATGGGTGGAAAAAAAAGTCCCTGTGCATGTTTTATATAGATTTTAAGGTGACGTGTGCATTGAAATATCCCCTAATTGGGTAGAATAATACATGAATGAAAGTTTAGCCAATATGTCTGAGGTACACTGGATCAGTCCTCTAAGCCTCTAAATTAAGATGAAATAAGATGTATTCAGTGAGTTTAGAGAGATTATTGTTTCTAAATGGGGAGAGTGATGAGTGATCCCTTTTAGGAAAATATATTCAGCATGATGATTTATGTAGTCAGAAGCGTATCATGAAAGTAATTTAAATTGAATCTTGTTTATTTATAATCCATTCGTTGTTAAATGGAGAGTTAGTCCACATGCATTAACAAGCCTCAGGGTCACAACTAAATCATGGATTAATACCAGATGTTACTGATTTTATGTTTGGTTCTTGTTTGTGATATTTGTTATTTACAATGAAAGTGCTCTTTAAATTGATTGCATCATTTATATGTAGCAGCTACAGTGTGACTGTAGCTCTGCTGCCATCTAGTGGATACAGAGGATGTAGCGATTTAACTTCTGGCTTGCCAAAAAAATTACAATTATATATATATATATATATATATATATATATAATTATGAATGGTTTTCATAACACTTGTTCTTACAACAGAACACAGCCAGACATGAGAAACTGAAAGTGTCAGGAAATACACACTTTGTATAATACTTAAGATGCAAACATCCTCTTAATGTTTCCCATTTGAAACTGTGTTATAATTAAAACCCTCTGGTTATGATTACTCGCCCAGTATGTTGTACACTCCAGTAGCTCCACAGTGACAATGTTCTGATGTAATAGTGCTATAGTTGATTGATTTAATTGACAGATAACAGGCTCAGTGTCCTGTGACTGAAGAAAAAATGTACACACTAATCACAACATGACAGCATGTAGCGCATTTATCATAACAGTATATCATGGCTTTCATTCAAGGGCTCTGAGTTTATTTTTATTCCTTTACATTCTGTCTGCCAGCATACATCGCTATCTTATCTTTACAGCCTTGAAGATTCCCAGACAGCGTTGCATGCAAGTGTTTTGTGTCTGTGATTGCTTAAGTATCTGTATGACACGACAATGTCACAATAGCTTCCTGTTACTGCGTGACGTGTCTGTTATTTGAAAGAATTGTCTCAAAATAAATGATGATGTTTTTAGGGAACAATTTGTAATTACTAAAACGCATGTATAATTATAATCATTTATAATTAAATGATTGCTTTAATAAGTAGAAATCTTCTTTTTTTGGTCCATTAGATTGGAGGAAATGTGGGAAAGAGTGTGGAGGCTCATCAAAGTTGGAGTAAAAGCAAGAGATATTCACCATAATTCGTCTCACTTGACCTGTGTGTTTCTGAGAGTCCTTTCTGAGAGCTTTACGTCACATCACAGCAGGAAATAGCCTAATAGCGCCACAAATTTGCTTTAGTCTGCAATACAGTGTTATGCAGCCTATGTTACAGATTGTGTTGACTCTAATGTTCATCTGTGTAATAGTGTTTAGAAAGGTCTGAATTTCCCAATCATGGACCACACATTGTGATAATTCGTTGTTAGGGGGTGAGGATAAAATTCCTTTACACAAACCTGCAGAATCTGTCTTGCAAATGGTGTCTACCCCACAGGCCAAACACTTATTCTTTAGAGAGAACCAGGGCAGACCCAGTGAGAACACAGCAACAGCAAATACAGTCGGAAATAACTAGGTTTCCGTTATTTCTCTTATCAGATCTTTAAACTGAGAGGTTCAGACCACATGAAAAAAACAAAAAAAAAACAAAACTCATTCTTGCGCAACACTGTTCCTCAGCTCCTCTTTTCATGTGGGTTTGTTTGTGACACGCACAGTGGACAGAGCTTTTCTAAATAAAAGCCTGCTATTCAACGCTGATTAGTTTAATTGGCATTACATTAACAGGCCCAATCAACACAATAAAAAAAAAAGATGAAAGCCCACAGTTAACATAAGGGTATCACACAGCATGTATGTTAGGAAAGCATCTGGTTAAACACTGAGAAACGTTTGAGAAAACCTAAACGTGCGTTTGAGTCGTTTTATTTTGGAAATCCCTCACAGGAAGAGCTTTTATTTAGTAACATGGAGAACTTGACAGTGATAAGAGGAGAGCCCAAGGCTTTCACCAGGCGGGCAGGACTTTATGGGATGGGAACAGACGGCGTGAGTCCCAGTGTTTCCACCTCCTGACACTTTACTGGGGCCGATCGGACACACAGAGGAGTCTGCGGAGCTCATGTAGACCCGGACGCGGACGAACCACCGGGGGGGCCACAGCAGCGCTGCCAGGGATTGGGAAAAAAAAAAAAAAATGGGAGCGGTGAAGTGAAAAGCTGGCGAAAAAAAGCGGACTGAGAAGATGAAAGGCACCAAAGTAAGTTTGAAGGAGGATGGTGATTAAAGTAGAGCGCGTTTTATTGGTGGGTGGTGCTGTTGTAGTGGGAAAGTGTGCGTAAAACCTTCGCCTATCAGTGGGGTAGTTTGGGGACAGAGGAACGCAGCAGTCCAGCGG